>NC_056739.1:32693889-32993889 GCF_019279795.1 Protopterus annectens
TGAGCAGTGACAGACTCTCCCACCATCTTTCTGATGTGTCACAGCTAGCACTGCAATCCATGAACTGTTAATCAACACTTCAAAGACCTTGCCCTGTTACTCACCAGTGTCTGTGACAGCAGGAAGATGATTTTTTATTATCCTGAATATAAAGGAAATGTGCTAATGTACTTGCTGTTTTGCTCAAAAGTATTTTACAAGCACAGTACCCAAAAAAAGTTAAACCATCTCTTCTTGAATTTGTGCTAGTAAATTTTTTTAAACTGAAGCACAAATACTTTCATACATTTTCCCACTTCTGGTGCATTGCTTACCCATTGATTTATTATATTTTAGCTTACTAACACAAACAAAACTGTAATCCATGAGTATAACAAATCAGTAGTTCTGTGTGGAAGACTACTTTGTGTAAAATTATTACAGTTACAGAAAAATACCACTTACAAGTATATCACTATACAAGATGGTCAGCTATTAAGAGTTGCCATCTTTTTGGTGCCCAAATTGGAACATTCTTACTGCAGCTTGAGATTATGCAGGGCAAGCCATGCCATCATCAAATGAAAAATAATTATTGGTATCCTATTAGCAAAATAAAGAATTTGTGATGTGCAATGTTAGTTATTTGTACAACTTTATAATGATATTAAAATGGCTTAAATATAGTATCAATGTAGTATCAAAGCTTTCAGAGACATTTAGAGAAAAGTCAGAAAATATTTTTTCTTGTAAAGCATCAAGGCATTTGCCATTTCTAATGCCACCCCTCAAAGGATAGAACTCCCTGAACCACTACTGATCTGCTGAAAGAGAGGCATGGTAACCTTGTCAGATAGGTGCACTGATACTGTTTCTCTTCTTTGCAATAACGTCAGTTTAAAACAGCTTCACAATAGGTTTTCATTTTTATAGCAGCTGCTGAACTGCTGACATCAGTAGGGCTAACTGCTTATAAGATTGTAGACACAGCACCTGACAGAGAGATCTACATTTTTCCCTGTGTCAGTGCTGTGTTATGTAGGTGGAGACAAATTTCTCTGGCAAAGTATACATAAAGACACTGGAATGCAGACATAATGGAATACACTTTATTACACCAACAGATGTTTTGCAATTAAGCTTTGCAGCTGGCATGAGCTCTTTGACAGGAGTTAAGTTACTGAAGCTAGTTACAGTGTTTAAATATCTAGTTGTTCCTGAAAGTACATAATTTGTTTCCAGTTGGCTTAAAAAATGGAAAATTTTGATAAAATGATGGTGTGGAAAAGAATGTACACCTCTGACTACAAGTCAGAGACAGACTGTGTGTGTGTGTGTGTGTGTGTGTGTGTGTGTGTGTGTGTGTGTGTGTGTGTGTGTGTGTGTGAGAGAGAGAGATAGTGAGAGAGAAACAAACTGTAGAAGACTGAGTCATACTCTGCTATAAACATCAAAGGTTGGCTTGTTACTTTAGAGTTAGTGTTCATTAGCAGGGAAGATAATCCACAGAGAGATTGCGCTGATATTTAATTAGACAATAAATCACAATACAAGAAATGTATAGAAAGATTAGTTAAATCCACAGAAGAACAACAGACAGTTATAATTTGTACATTGTTAGTCAGTCTAAACATGAAATCTTTATGAAATAACTGTTTTGGTTAACGGAAACTATGAATTATTGAGTGTCCAGTTCACAATGATGATAATGACAAGGACTACCAAGAGAATAAGATACAGGCTTACAATTTATGGCTGTTGTATGCAATTACTATACTACACAGGCTGTGGTTTAGCTAACTGAGAAAGAGAGAGAGAGAGAGAGAGAGAGAGAGAGAGAGAGAGAGAAAGCAAGCTTTAAACTCAACTTTTTTCCTTGAAAGAAAAACACAAGTTGTTGTGTCTTTCGGCTTTTCCCGGTTAGGGGTCGCCACAGTGGAACTCTGGTCCGCTAATGATTCGCAGTAGATTTTTACGTGCCGAGTTGCCAGCCCTGACGCACAACCTTCAATGAAGGTACGTCCATTCAAGCATGTCTCCAGACAGAAGACACTCTAGCTGAGAATCGAACAGGACGTCTTACCGTGAGGCGGAAAAACACAAGTAATATTGAATTTCTTTCTTTACTTGCGATTTTTGTTTAGACCATCATTATATCAAAAGATAGGGAAAAGAAGTTCCAAGATGCAGCACTGAGCATCTAGAACACTGTGACTTCTAGAATCCCAGCAGTCCTAGACTTCCATCTTAAATGAGTTACTTTTTTCACTTTTATATCCATGAAATATTGAATAGTCATAGAGTGTTAACTCGTTCAAGTCTGTAGCACATTTTTTGTATACTTCCAGTTAACACCCGTAGCTCCTTATGGCATCCAATATTTTTTTTTTTCTGACTTCTTTAACTAAGTGACTTACCAGGTAATAATAAACTGTATTAGAATGGTCAGGGAATTATTAACACAATTACACTGAGATTGTTAATCTACAGTGTTCTGTAATAGAGAACTTAATCAGCATTTGCCAATTATTATTCATATTTATGTTCACATTTTCATAAAACGGAGACCTACATGCTGTTGAGAGTATGTTGATTGTCATGCCCATTTTACCATACTGGAGATACTGCTAGTTGTTGTTAGTAGTTATGGCAATAAGCAGTACTTCCATACATACTTAATACTTCAAACTACAGGTAACTTAAAAACTGCTGCATGGCATAAGATAAAATCTTAGCTGTGTTGAAAAAAACTGACATTGATATTTGAACTGTAAGTTTCTCATTTTGAGAGATATTCAATGTTATGTATATCACTAATTATAGAATTAAACATGTTTTCATGTTTCTATAAATATCTTAATAAATATGCAATCAGAGAGGAATTTCTTGCTGTCATGTGAAAGCTTATATCTGATTAATAAAAGAGTTCTAACAGTATATGTATAGGCCATACTGTTTCCAAGTTATAATAATTTGTGAAAATTTAGCAAGAAATATAATTCTGGGTTTGTTTGCATTATGATGCATTATAGTGTTTTTTGAATGACTATGAATGCAGTGACTTTCACTGATGTAAAGCATTCTTCTTACGTATAACATTGTTATTTGTACATTTTTTATAGCTTTTATTGTTTGCAAAATATTTACATTTGTTTATCGTACTTTTTTAAGTTCATTTTTCAGAAAATGCCCTGAAATGCAAGGTTATATGTAGGCTTCTAGAGTTGTGACTTTCCACATCACATAGGTATTACTGAGTTAAAAAGAATGGAGGTAAAAGCTAAAGAACATGACAGTGTGTGAAAAGCAAGAAGTAATCTCTGGATGATGTGGGGCTGTGATTAGGGAAAACAGAGGAAGATGCAAGAGGGACCAGTTTAAAATAGGTGAGGTTCCAATTCACTTAAGGCCGGTCCTGTTGATGACAGACAGCAATAAAGTGGCCAGAATGAGTGAGCATTGAGGCCCTCTATGGATGAAAATTACTGTTCCCATCTGTTCTTTATCACAGGTACTGGTCATTGACTTGCCATAATATAAACCTACCCCATTCCAATTAGCGCTAAGTACTCATTTTCTTCCTGCAACCTGTTTTGATTTGAAGTCATCAACCGCCAATGCCCCATTCATACTCTGCGATCAACCCCTTATTGCCTACTTTTCTTTTATGCGTACTGCATCTTTTTCTTCTTGTACTGATATAACTTGTAGCTAACTTTTTGTCTCAACGTCTGGCATTACTCCCACTCCCAACACTGCTGCCTTGGTTATCTGTGTAGTATTAAATGACTGAAAACAGAGGCAAGCAAAAATATTTAAATAAGCAATAGATTAATATTTAAGAATGAATTTGTATGAACATAATATTAGAGGTTCATAGGTATATACTAAGGCAGGGGTTCCCAAAGTGTGTACTGTGGCACCCCGGGGAGCCACGGCTTCCTCACAGGGGCGCCGCAAACTAATACCCTTCATGTATGATGTTTTTCTTTTGTTTTTTTTTTAAATTTTTGCAGTATTTGAGCTGATGTCATCCCGTGCACTATGACATCAGCTCCGTCAGGGCTGCCAGTCTGTCGGAATTGAGCAAGGAGCTCTGGCATTTCTGGCATCCCTGATTTTTGAAGAAAGCAGTAGTCAACATTGCAGAGCACTAAAGACTGTGCAATATGAACTTGGCTGTTCATTATAATGAGCTGTATTCATATATCACTGGCATGACAGAATCCACCAGGAAAATATAGGTACGGTGACTCGGGACCTTATGCTAGGATTTTAACACTATATCTGGGAACAGTTTTGTCTTATAGTAAGTTATTTTGTACCAGAAGCTGTAGAGAGACAACTGTTGTAATCATTACCCCTCCCCTTTCTCTCAGTTGTCATTCATAGTGAAATTGTCACTTTATAGCTAATGGGGCTTTTGATAATTCAGTGGCTGATGCTGTTGTGTACATATATACAGATACTGCAAATTTTATTGCCTGCAACATGCAAAATTAAAATTCCTGAATACACCCATAGTTTTCTCTGCATGGCATTGCTTATATTCTGTTAGGTGAATTTGCCTGATTTTTAACCAGATGTCAATCAGGGGTGTCTTCGCAGGGGGTGTTGTAATCTCCCCCAACACACACACACACACACACACACACACACACACACACACACACACACACACACACACACATACACAGTTAGTTTGATGGAAAGGGCTGAGTCTTGATAATTATGGCAATTTCAGTATTGTACTGGCAGCCTGCCTGCCCACACCTCAGCTGTCAGCTATCCCAGTCAGCATCATATATTACATTAGAGTTTCACACATTTTCTAGAGGCAGACCGAAATAAATTAACTTTCCAAGTGAGTTAGACTAATATTTAAACATCGTCCCTGATTTTGGAACTTTGTCCCTGATTCTTGAGTTTGGTTTCTGGGAAATGTTTAAAACAAAGCCATACTCTGTCTGCAAGATCTACAACCGTGATGCATTTGTCTAATCCACCGAGCGGCTGTGAGGCTTGCAGACAGCTAATAACCTGAAGAGTGACCGTCCACCGGATCACAGTGGTCTGAGACAGACAATATGTTCCTATCCATGCATCCAGAACCCCCTTTTCCCGTTTTCTACAAATTGCACCAGGTTGCCACCTCAACAGTGATAATCATCTGGAGCCAAGGTTTACACTGCCTGGTAAGAGACAATATGTGTATTCGTGGGAAAATAAATATTGACAGTAAAGCACATAATGTAGAGCTGTGGCTGAAAATAGTTTCCCGGCAGCAAATAGCTAAGTGGCAATTTGAAAAGCAATTTTAACAATGTTTGAGTTGCTGTAGTATCATACTTGGTAGCCACGAATACTTACTTTTCAAGTATACCACGCTACATGGAGCATTCTGCAATTTAGGTCTTAAAATGTTCATTCTTCACATTTATGCTGTTAGTGTTATTTGTTCCACTTTATTTAAAGTAGTGGTCCTCATTGTGCAGATGGGGGGTCGAGATCTATAGATGGCCCATTACTGCCCTGTTATGTTACTGTGCAGCTTCTTCTAAGGATCACTTCCAGAACAGTGAAATTGGTGCAATTTAGAAAGTTTAATGTAGATTTCGAATATCTGTATGTGATGACACAATACCCTTTGTTAATGATTTGTATTGCATTTATGGTGTGACCGTGCTTTGAATGTCATGTAACTTCAAATGTGTTTGATGAGAAGTTATATAAATTGATGAATGAAGTGGAACAATTGAATGAATTAAATTATTATTAATGATTCAATGTTCCCCCAATGGGAAAGGTTATATGCCAAACAATTTGAGTTGGCAGAACAAAAACAAAGAAGGTATATGAGAAAAAATGTAAGAAAATCAAAAGAGATACTGAACAATATAGTAATATAGTAAGGGTACCGCATATGTTTGGGGTGAGGCCAAATATTTGAATTCATCTGTACATACAACTCAGAACACAGGAAGGTATTACGGAGAAAGGACAAATAAGATTAATACACGGTCTAACCATATGGATAGTTCAAATTTTTACAGGAAACTAAAGATGGAAAATACAAGGGATGGAAAAGGGGAGGCAAGTGGAGAAAAAAGAGTTAACAATTATTGAACACTGATGGTCAGCAATGAGAGATTAATATCAGTGAAGAAAAAAGTGAAATAGTAGTTGACGGACCAGTGTATCAGTATAATCATTTCAAAATATATAATTACACTCAATTTCCCATTTAACAAAACTCACTTTGATCTATTGTCCAAAGGGATGAAATACATACCTACAGTGAGGTTCAGATTAGTTGATTGTTTAAATGAATTCAAACTGTTTATCAGGAAGTTAGATTTAGCTTTACTATTTGGAAACCGCGAGAGCACTATGATGAAGGGAAATCAATTAAAGAAAAAAAGTAATTTTATTCCCACTATGCATCCCACAGTACAGTTGTTTGACAATATGATCACACAACAAATTTATCAGGTACAGAACAATAGAAATATGATAGTGCAGAGTAACCCCACAAAGTTAGAATGGTATATGTTGAAGGAACTGAGTAACAATTGTGAAATAAGGGTAATGAAACCTGACAAGGGTGGTGGCATAGTGATTTACGATAATTTTGAGTATAATATGAGGATGTATGACATCTTACATACATCAGGAAATTATGAAGTAGTATCCTTAAATGAAATTAATATTGCGTATAGGAGAATAGACCTACATTTAGAAGAATTTTTGATTGACAGAAGGATAACGGAGGATACATATAGGTTTATGAAAGTGGAGCATCCTCAGCTGGCCACACTGGTAGGGATACCTAAAACTCACAAAAGTGTCGATAATCCACCTTTTAGACCCATCATCTCTGGAAGTAAATCCAAGACATTTCCCTTAGGAGTTGTCGAGACTTTGTTAAAACACATTTATGGGAAAGTTGAGCATATGGTTAAAGATTCTTGGCAATTTTTGGAAAATTATCCTACTGATTGTTGGAAATCCAACTACGTCTACATCTCTATAGATGTAGTAGATTTATTTTCCAGTATTCCTAAGGAGGAGGGAATGGAGGCTTTTCAAAGTAGTATAATGAAATACAGTGACTTAGAATGGGACAAAATTTGGCTAGTAACTGAACTGATGTTGATTGTTCTGGACCATAATTACATCTTTTATGATGGTGAATTTTTTAAGCAAACCAAGGGGGTAGCTATGGGGGCAGCTTGTGCCCCCATATATGCCAGCTTGGTTATGCTTGATTGGGAGAATACTGTCATACTCAACAGCGGATATTCCAAAGATATTCGATATTATTCTAGGTTTCTAGACAATATATATATTCTCTGGGAAGGTGACGTTGACAGTCTTAATCAGTTTATGAACTACATTAATACTAGTAGTGAGTTTTTAAGGTTTACACTCACAAGTAGTTCCATAGGTGTTGCTTATTTGGACACATTTGTATATAATGGATCAGATGAATTTAAGTCAAAAATTCATAGAAAAAGTACATTCACTAATTCTTATATAGAATATTCTAGCAACCATCCTAGAAAAATGAAATATAATATTTTTAAGGGGCAATGTATAAAGGCCATAAGGATGACTTCAGAACTTGATGATGTGGTTGAAGAGTTAGGTTTTATTACTAACTTATTTAAAGATCGGAATTATAACGTTGAGATGATGAAAGATGTGAGTGACTATGTTTTAAGTGAAAGGGGAAAAAAATATACACCATTACTGGGAGCTAAGGCAACGGGAAAACATTTGAACACTGGGAAAGTATCAACAGCAAGCAATTATAACAGAGCATGTGTAGTAGAGTATGGTCCATACACAGAAAACATTAAAAAAATTATATCTAGCACATGGAATGTTTTAATGGCAGACCAAGGAATTAAGGAGATTGTAGGTTTACAACCCACATTTGTGTACAAGATGGGAAGAAATGTGAAAGGATATTTAGAGAGAGGTACACGAAATAAGGGAATTGAGAATATAAACAAACACACTACCAAATGTGGGGCATGTAATCAATGTTATGTTATAAATGAAAGTGATGGACTAATTTTGAACAACATTAACAAAACTTGGATTAGGTTTGTGAAAGGGAATTGTTCCACTAGATATGTCATGTACTTGGCCAAGTGCACGGAGTGTTTTGCATACTATATAGGAAAAATGGAGCGGTGTTTTAAGAAGAGGATATACGTCCATTTATATAGTATAAGGTCTAAGGATAATAATAATAATGCACTTTATGGGCACGTAGAGAAATGTGGAACAGAACACAAATTTACTTTTGGTATATTGGAGAGCATAATTCTTGATCCTAGAGGGGGGGACTCCCCCTGGATTAAATGAACATATATCAAGTAAACCACTTTTAGATAGAAGAAGATGAGTAGGTTTTGACATTTAATATATAGTCCATTCAATTTAATATGGTATTTATATCATGGTGTTATTGATGTTATTAATTATGTTTGATATTAAATATTTCATTATTTAAATTTTTTATATATAATTTTTTTTTTGAATATAATAGCAAAGTTAGATTGAAGCTATTTATATATTTTTACACAGGTATATATTTTTATATATATTTTTATATTAGTTGACATGAATTTGGTCTATGTGTAGTATGTTGCTTTAAGAATGACAGCATTGATTTTAAATTTTGGCGCCAATTAAGTTATTTAAACGGTTTGAATATGAAAGTATTTGTTGTGATGAAGCTCACAGTCCAGTGAGTGAAAGCGCTTAACGTTGTGGAATAAACAGTATTGTTTTTACTTACAACAGTGAACTTGTTTTATTGTCATCGTTTGGGACATTTGGATGTACATCTGCGTTTTAGAGTGGTTGTTATAAGGTATTGAGTTGAACTGAACGCATCATCATTATACTTATTTCATTAATAACATTTAGCTTTGCCATTACAGTTAATATTGGCATACATGTTTTCCAATAATGTCTTAACATTAGCAGATGCATCTTGTTCATTAGAATTCTCACATTCTGGATTTGGGCTCATAGGGTTATGCATTTCAGTCATCTCAGTAGAAAACTCTTGCTTCATGGTACAGTTTGTCGAGATGCTGTTTGTAGTACTGAAATTTTGTTTCACATTACCATTTGTTGAGACAGATACTGAAATAACGTTTTCCATCACATTTTGTTGATTGTGTCGGTAGCACTATATTCTGGGTTGCATTATAATTTAAAGAACAATATACTTGCATATATTTCCTGTTGCCTCTTTATTTAACAAAACTAGACTCAAGCTTCTGAACTGTTTCATGTCTGCATATATTTGTGCTCATGTTTCATTGCTCACAAAATTATTTTGAGGATGTGCAGTGTCTAAACTGTTTTTAATCAGTTATTATATATCAATTATTTTCAGTGTTATTGAATGTTTATATGTGAATGTCCACTGGGGGACATAAGTGGATATTTCTCTACTTCAGTACTTATGTACCAGAAAGTATAGGTGCATCAACAATTAATTCCTTGATCCAGTCTTGTTCATTCCCCATCTTTGGATCAATAACATCTGCTCATCTTTCTAGAGTCTGCGCTTGTTTGTTCTTCTTTTCCTTTGTCCCTCCGTTGTCCTACTGATTTCTTCTCCATCTTTGGATCAATAACATCTGTAATCACTCATCTGCTCATCTTTCTAGAGTCTGCGCTCTACTTGTTCTTCCTGTTTTGTCCTTGTCCTCCGTGTACTGATTCATTCTCCATCTTTGGATCAATAACATCTGTAATCACTCATCTGCTCATCTTTCTAGAGTCTGCGCTCTACTTGTTCTTCCTGTTTTGTCCTTGTCCTCCTTGTACTGATTCATTCTCCATCTTTGGATCAATAACATCTGTAATCACTCATCTGCTCATCTTTCTAGAGTCTGCGCTCTACTTGTTCTTCCTGTTTTGTCCTTGTCCTCCGTGTACTGGTGTCATGGATTATTTTCCTAAGTGCACTTGGGTGTCAGAGCTGTTTCCATGCTTCCCTTTCTCCGTCCTGCCCTTCATGTTGTAGGAATTCTCATCGCTGTTCCTCATAGGATGTACTTAGTACTTCTATTCCCAGACAGGGCATGCAGATACTTGTTATGCAAATGTGTTTCCTCAGCTCTCCCACTTAGTCCTACAACATTCCAGAGTCATACAATGTTAGACATTTAAGGTAATAAAGCCATATAGGCTTTTATGGTGGTGTGTGTGTGTGTGTGTGTGTGTGTGTGTGTGTGTGTGTGTGTGTGCGTGCGTGCGTGCGTGCGTGCGTGCGCGCGTGTGTGTGTGTGGGGTTAGGCTTGTATACTCCGTACTTTATTAAGATCACCATTGCTTTAAGGCAAAGTAGCTCTTAGAGTACCTGTTTTCACAGTTAGTATACTTTTACTATGTAGTGCGAAAGTCTACAGCATTGTAAAACTGTCCTGCTTAGAATGAGCCAGTCATACAGAGAGGGACGAGCAAATGCAGCTTCCAGATGTGTCCTTCGTGCAAGTAAGTGTCTTGTTCCCTGTCACATTGTGCTAATCTTATGACACTGTTATGCTGGGATAAGGATTTTTGATATTTCATGAGCCTGACATTCTTGTTTGATAGTTTTAATACGTATAAGATTATGTGAAAATATAGTCACTCATTTAGCATGTAAATCAAAGTATCCTGTAGCATGATGCAGCACTGTTATTCTATGTGATATATTTTTTTTCCAAACTCCTACCGTTTTATATATTTGTTTTCCTAGTTAAAAAGTCTCTGTATAACTGATAAACCTGTTCCTTCCTGTAGACATTGTGCCTTGGTAGCTCTAGAAGATGTAAAATCCTACTTGCTTGAGGAAGGGGGACAAATAGCAGTAAGAACATATTTCACTAACAATAATTCTAAACTTGTGTTAACTTTGCTCTAGCTTGGCAAATAATTTTGCTGACATTCATTGCAGGTCTTTGATGCTACCAACACCACAAGGGAGAGAAGAGATCTAATTTTGGATTTTGCTAAAGAAAATGCCTTCAAGGTAATGTTCCCCACAATCCAGTCTTAAAGCACTGAAAACCAGAGAAAGCAGACTTTAAACTACTAATAAACAAGGTTGGTAACTGAGTCACGTACTAACTAGTAATAAACAAGGTTGGTAACTGAGTCACGTACTAACTACTAATAAACAAGGTTGGTAACTGAGTAATGTACTAAGAAGACGCAGTGCACTGCATGATAGCACAAGTCTTTTTGGTGGGTAAATTATCATTTCAATTAAGGAGTTCCTCAGAATGTTAGAGACTTAAAAGATGCATATTCAGACGGCTGTCAGAGGGGGTACAAGACATTTGTATATTGAAGTATTCCCCACACACAACAGAAACAGTAAGAAGAAGGAGATGTGCAGTGAGCAGTAGCAAACAACATCTCCTCATTTCTGCAAGGGGCGTTTCCTGTCATGCAGCCCCACTGTTCCTTTGAAGGATGAGTATGTCTTCAAGTGCATGCATACCCTCCTCCGTAGGGCTGAATGTGGCACGTGCATTTAATCCTGCCCTTGTCTACCTCCTTTAATGCCAGTGCTGCTAACCGAACAACTGTCACCTGGATACTCTGCTCCTTGGACCCTGGCAAAGGCTGTACATTAGTGAAGCAAACACTAGTGATGGCTAACATACCAATATAAGTGACTTTAAAAATGAAGGATGTATATTACTGAAGCAAACACTAGTGATGGCTAACATACCAATATAAATGACTTTAAAAATGAAGGCTGTACATTACTGAAGGAAACACTAGTGATAGCTAAAATATCAATATAAATGACTTTAAAAATGAAGGCCATACATTGCTGAAGCAAACACTAGTGATGGCTAACATACCAATATGTGATTTTAAAAATGAAGGGTGTACATTACTGAAGGAAACACTAGTGATGGCTAACATACCAATATAAGTGACTTTAAAAATAAAGGGCATACATTACTGAAGCAAACACTAGTGATGGCTAACATACCAATATAAATGACTTTAAAAATGAAGGATGTACGTTACTGAAGCAAACACTAATGATGGCTAACATACCAACAGAAGTGACATTAAAAATGAAGGCCATACATTACTGAAGCAAAAACTAGTGATGGCTGACATATCAATATAAGTGGCTTTAAAAATGAAGGCCATACATTACTGAAGCAAACAGTAGTGATGGCTAACATACCAGTATATAAGTGACTTAAAAAATGAAGGGCATACATTATTGAAGCAAACACTAGTGATGGCTAACGTACCAGTATAAGTGACTTTAAAAATGAAGGCTGTACATTACTGAAGCAAACACTAGTGATGGCTAATATACCAATATAAATTACTTTAAATATGAAGGCTTTACATTACTGAAGCAAACACTAGTGATAGCTGACATACCAGAATAAGTGGCTATAAAAATGAAGGATGTACATTATTTAAGCAAACACTAGTGATGATTAACATACCAATATCAGTGACTTTAAAAATGAAGGATGTACATTACTGAAGCAAAGACTAGTGATGGCTAACATACCAATATAAATGACTAAAAATGAAGGCCATACATTACTGAAGCAAACACTAGTGATGGCTAACATACCATTATAAATGACATTAAAAATGAAGGATGTACATTACTGAAGTAAACACTAATGATGGCTAACATACCAATATAAGTGACTTTAAAAATGAAGGCCATACATTACTGAAGCAAACACTAGTGATGGCTAACATACCAATATAAGTGACTTTAAAAATGAAGGCTTTACATTACTGAAGCAAACACTAGTGATGGCTAACATACCAATATAAGTGACTTTAAAAATAAAGGCCATACATTACTGAAGCAAACACTAGTGATGATTAACATACCAGTATAAGTGACTTTAAAAATGAAGGATGTACATTACTGAAGCAGACATTAGCGATGGCTAACATACCAATGTAAATGACTTTGAAAGTGAAGGATGTACATTACTGAAGTAAACACTAGTGATTGCTAACATACCAATATAAGTGACTTTAAAAATGAAGGGTGTACATTACTGAAGGAAACACTAGTGATGGCTAACATACCAATATAAGTGATTTTAAAAATGAAGGCTGTGCATTACTGAAGCAAACACTAGTGATGGTTGACATACCAATATAAGTGGCTTTAAAAATGAAGGCCAAACATTACTGAAGAAACAGTAGTGATGGCTAACATGCCATAATATAAATGACTTTTAAAATGAAGGGCATACATTACTGAAGCAAACACTAGTGATGGCTAACATACCAATATAAGTAACTAAAAATGAAGGATGTACATTACTGAAGCAAACACTAGTGATGGCTAACATATACCAATAGAAGTGACTTTAAAAATGAAGGATGTACATTACTGAAGCAAACACTAGTGATGGCTAACATACCAGTATAAATAACGTTAAAAATGAAGGATGTATATTACTGAAGCAAACACTAGTGATGGATAACATACCAATATAAATGACTTTAAAATGAAGGATGTACATTACTGAAGCAAGTACTAGTGATGGCTGACATACCAATATCAGTGACTTTAAAAATGAAGGCTGTACATTACTGAAGCAAACACTAGTGATGGCTAACATACCTGTATAAATTACTTTAAATATGAAGGGTTTACATTACTGAAGCAAACACTAGTGATGACTAACATAAGTAACTGTAAAAATGAAGGATTTGCATTACTGAAACAAACACTAGTGATAACTAACATACCAATATAAGTGACTGTAAATATGAAGGATGTACGTTACTAAAGTAAACACTAGTGATGGCTAACATACCAATATAAGTGACTTTAAAAGTGAAGGCTGTACATTACTGAAGCAAACACAAGTGATGGCTGACATACCAATATAAGTGGCTTTAAAAATGAGGGCCATACTTTACTGAAGCAAACACTAGTGATGGCTAACGTACAAATATAAGTGACTTTAAAAATGAAGGGCGTACATTACTGAAGCAAACAGTAGTGATGGCTAACATACCATTATACAAGTGACTTTTCAAATGAAGGGCATACATTACTGAAGCAAACACTAGTGATGGCTAACATACCAATATAAATAACTAAAAATTAACAATGTACATTACTGAAGCAAACACTAGTGATGGCTAACATACCAGTATAAATTACTTTAAAAATTAAGGATGTACATTACTGAAGCAAACACTTGTGATGGCTAACATACCAGTATAAATAACGTTAAAAATGAAGGATGTATATTACTGAAGCAAACACTAGTGATGGCTAACATACCAATATAAATGACTTTAAAATGAAGGATGTACATTACTGAAGCAAGCACTAGTGATGGCTAACATACCATTATAAGTGACTTTAAAAATGAAGGCTTTACATTACTGAAGCAAACACTCGCGATGGTTAACATACCAGTATAAATGACTTTAAAAATGAAGGCTGTACATTACTGAAGCAAACACTAGTGATGGCTAATATACCAATATAAATTACTTTAAATATGAAGGGTTTACATTACTGAAGCAAACACTAGTGATGGCTAACATAAGTAACTGTAAAAATGAAGGATTTACATTACTGAAACAAACACTAGTGATAACTAACATACCAATATAAGTGACTGTAAATATGAAGGATGAACATTACTAAAGTAAACACTAGTGATGGTTGACATACCAATATAAGTGGCTTTAAAAATGAGGGCCATACTTTACTGAAGCAAACACTAGTGATGGCTAACGTACAAATATAAGTGACTTTAAAAATGAAGGCCAAACATTACTGAAGCAAACACTAGTGATGTCTAACATACCAGTATAAATTACTTTAAAAATTAAGGATGTACATTACTGAAGCAAACACTTGTGATGGCTAACATACCAATATAAGTGACTTTAAAAATGAAGGCCAAACATTACTGAAGCAAACAGTAGTGATGGCTAACATACCATTATATAAGTGACTTTTAAAATGAAGGGCATACATTACTGAAGCAAACACTAGTGATGGCTAACATACCAATATAAATAACTAAAAATTAAGGATGTACATTACTGAAGCAAACACTAGTGATGTCTAACATACCAGTATAAATTACTTTAAAAATTAAGGATGTACATTACTGAAGCAAACACTTGTGATGGCTAACATACCAATATAAGTGACTTTAAAAATGAAGGCTGTACATTACCGAAGAAAACACTAGTGATGGCTGACATCCCAGTATAAGTGGCTATAAAAATGAAGGCCATATCTTACTGAAGCAAACACTAGTAATGATTAACATACCAGTATAAGTGACTTTAAAAATGAAGGATGTACATTACTGAAGCAGACATTAGCGATGGCTAACATACCAATGTAAATGACTTTGAAAGTGAAGGATGTACATTACTGAAGTAAACACTAGTGATTGCTAACATACCAATATAAGTGACTTTAAAAATGAAGGATGTACATTACTGAAGCAAACACTAGTGATGGCTTACATACCTATATAAGTGACTTTAAAAATGAAGGATGTACATTACTAAAGCAAACACTAGCGATGGCTAACATACCAATATAAATTACTTTAAAAATGGAGGATGTACATTACTGAAGCAAGCAGCAATGATGGCTAACATATCAATATGTGACTTTACAAATGAAGGCTGTACATTACTGAAGCAAACACTACTGATGGTTGACATACCAATATAAGTGGCTTTAAAAATGAAGGCTATACATTACTGAAGCAAACACTAGTGATGGGTAACGTTCCAATATAAGTGACTTTAAAAATGAAGGCCAAACATTACTGAAGAAACAGTAGTGATGGCTAACATACCATTATATAAATGACTTTTAAAATGAAGGGCATACATTACTGAAGCAAACACTAGTGATGGCTAACATACCAATATAAGTAACTAAAAATGAAGGATGTACATTACTGAAAGAAACACTAATGATGGCTAACATGCCAATATAAATTACTTTAAAAATGAAGGATGTACATTACTGAAGCAAACACTGATAATGGCTAACATACCAATAGAAGTGACTTTAAACGTGAAGGCTGTACATTAGTGAAGCAAACACTAGTGATGGCTAACATACCAGTATAAATAACGTTAAAAATGAAGGATGTATATTACTGAAGCAAACACTAGTGATGGCTAACATACCAATATAAATGACTTTAAAATGGAGGATGTACATTACTGAAACAAGCACTAGTGATGGCTAACATACCATTATAAGTGACTTTAAAAATGAAGGCTTTACATTACTGAAGCAAACACTCGCGATGGTTAACATACCAGTATAAATGACTTTAAAAATGAAGGCTGTACATTACTGAAGCAAACACTAGTGATGGCTAACATAAGTAACTATAAAAATGAAGGATTTACATTACTGAAACAAACACTAGTGATAACTAACATACCAATATAAGTGACTGTAAATATGAAGGGCATACCTTACTAAAGTAAACACTAGTGATGGCTAACATACCAATATAAGTGACTTTCAAAGTGAAGGCTGTACATTACTGAAGCAAACACTAGTGATGGTTGACATACCAATATAAGTGGCTTTAAAAATGAGGGCCAGACTTTACTGAAGCAAACACTAGTGATGGCTAACGTACAAATATGTGACTTTAAAAATGAAGGCCAAACATTACTGAAGCAAACAGTAGTGATGGCTAACATACCATTATATAAGTGACTTTTAAAATGAAGGGCATACATTACTGAAGCAAACACTAGTGATGGCTAACATACCAATATAAGTAACTAAAAATTAAGGATGTACATTACTGAAGCAAACACTAGTGATGTCTAACATACCAGTATAAATTACTTTAAAAATTAAGGATGTACATTACTAAAGCAAACACTTGTGATGGCTAACATACCAATATAAGTGACTTTAAAAATGAAGGGCATACCTTACTGAAGCAAACACTAGTGATGGCTAACATACAAATAGAAACTTTAAAAATGAAGGCTGTACATTACTGAAGCAAACACTAGTGATTGTTGACATACCGATATAAGTGGCTTTAAAAATGACGGCCATACTTTACTGAAGCAAACACTAGTGATGGTTAACGTTCCAATATAAGTGACTTTAAAAATGAAGGCCAAACATTACTGAAGAAACAGTAGTGATGGCTAACATACCATTATATAAATGACTTTTAAAATGAAGAGCATACATTACTGAAGCAAACACTAGTGATGGCTAACATACCAATATAAGTAACTAAAAATGAAGGCTGTACATTACTGAAGCAAACACTAGTGATGGCTAACATACCATTATAAATTACTTTAAAAATGAAGGATGTACATTACTGAAGCAAACACTGATGATGGCTAACATACCAGTATAAATAACGTTAAAAATGAAGGCCATACATTACTGAAGGAAACACTAGTGATGGCTAACGTACCAGTATAAGTGACTTTAAAAATGAAGGGCATACATTACTGAAGCAAACACTAATGATGGCTAACATACCAATATAAGTGACTTTAAAAATGAAGGGCATACATTACTGAAGCAAACACTAGTGATGGCTAACATACCAATATAAATGACTTTAAAAATGAAGGCTGTGCATTACTAAAGCAAACACTAGTGATGGCTAATATACCAATATAAATTACTTTAAATATGAAGGCTTTATATTACTGAAGCAAACACTAGTGATGGCTAACATAAGTAACTGTAAAAATGAAGGATTTACATTACTGAAACAAACACTAGTGATAACTAACATACCAATATAAGTGACTGTAAATATGAAGGATGAACATTACTAAAGTAAACACTAGTGATGGCTAACATACCAATATAAGTGACTTTAAAAGTGAAGGCTGTACATTACTGAAGCAAACACTAGTGATGGTTGACATACCAATATAAGTGGCTTTAAAAATGAGGGCCATACTTTACTGAAGCAAACACTAGTGATGGCTAACATACAAATATAAGTGACTTTAAAAATGAAGGCCAAACATTACTGAAGCAAACAGTAGTGATGGCTAACATACCATTATACAAGTGACTTTTAAAATGAAGGGCATACATTACTGAAGCCAACACTAGTGATGGCTAACATACCAATATAAGTGACTAAAAATTAAGGATGTACATTACTGAAGGAAACACTAGTGATGGCTAACGTACCAGTATACGTGACTTTAAAAATGAAGTCCATACATTACTGAAGCAAACAGTAGTGATGGCTAACCTACCAGTATATAAGTGACTGTAAAAATGAAGGGCATACATTACTGAAGCAAACACTAGTGATGGCTGACATACCAATATAAATTACTTTAAATATGAAGGCTTTACATTACTGAAGCAAACACTAGTGATAACTAACATACCAATATAAATGACTTTAAAAATGAAGGCTGTACATTACTGAAGCAAACACTAATGATGGCTAACATACCAATATAAGTGACTTTAAAAATGAAGGGTGTACATTTCTGAAGCAAACACTAGTGATGGGTTACATACCAGTATATAAATGACTTTAAATATGAATGTATGTTTTCAAGGGATGGTTCCAGGAATAGCTAGTGACTAGAGGCATTTTACCGAATACAAAAATAATGACTTATTAAAATGAAGTTCTCTGATTCTCTGACAGCTGAAATAAATAAGAACAATATCAAATTAGTAGATACTGTAGATTGTATGGTAGTTCAATTTCTATTCATATTAATTTTTTTTGCTGAGACTGGGGTTTGCTGAAATATTAGATTGTACGACTGAGTTTGTATTTAAAAATGCAGAGGCTGCTGTACACTAAGATGTAGTCACGGTGGCTCTAGATTTCTCTTTATTTTTGAAGTGGGAGATTTTAAGCTGACTACATGCATGTCTGACAACAGAATGCTACATAACAACAACAGGTATCTGCTTGCCATGACCATATTTAATTGATAATCCTGTTATCATTATTAGTTCTGTAAGGGCAGTTTTTTCCCTTTCCAATCAGAATGCATTAGTGCCACGTCTTATCACTACTAATCATCTTCAAAGTAATGAGTTATTCTGTTCTGTGCATTTAGGAAGTCTATTCTAATTTTTTTTCTTAAGTCACCAAAACAAAAAAAAATCAGTTAACTGTTCCAAAATTATATATTTATTTTATAGATTGGTGTAAGAGTAAAATAATGTTGTATTTTATTACTTATGCAGTCAACATGTACTAATGATCAGAAAATTTTCTACGCTTTCTGTATGTGCACTACTAACAACTTGCTCCTGACTATGAAGGCCCTTAAATGCTTGGCTTACATCTAGTTATGGAATGAACTGCAAAACAATGTTATAACTTTGGAAAGCAACCTTACTAGGTGCGGCTATTTCATTATACAAGAATTGTTTACTGTCAGAGTGTGGAATTTAATATGTTTTTAACTTTAACAAAATGAGCTCTAGTGGAAAATTCTATTACATCCATTTTTTTTAAAGTCATACTTCTAAAATTATATATTTCTTAAGCTGTAAAATATCAGGTGTAATGAAATATTCCATTTTTTTACTGTGATAGTCCGTTTTCCTTTCTGGATCAAATGTAGTGCTAATTATTTTTATATTGTATATGTTAATGATTCCAGTTCATATTATTGGCAGTTGGATACATTTATCTACTCTTGGATTTCTATTTCTGTTTACATAAAAGTCAAGTCATCAACCAAAGTGAGGCATAGTGACAATAACTTGTTTTCCTAAACTACTGTTTTACATTCATCAATTCGGTGCATATTTTCAGTAAATTATACAACAATTCCATGATCTTAGATGCTCATGTTGAAAGTTCAGTTTAGCCATGCTGTTAAAAATGAGTTGCATAGACAAAGTACAAGTCACTCATAGTTCTTTGATGTCTTATTTTTTCTTTTTTTCTTTTGTGATTTAGTGTCATGCTGTTTATGAAAGCTTAGTACCAAAATTCTACTTTTAATGGATTGCTACAGTGCTGATACGTACAATATTTTATTTAATGACCGATGTTTGTAGTGCAGGATATTCCTTACTTTTCAGTTTTCATGCTTCTATATCACCCAAAGTGTAATGTAATATACAGCAAGAAGTCCATCTTATTTTACAAGAAGCCAAAACTTTAATCTATAATTCACACCAGTATGGTAAAGTATTGCCATGATCCAGACTGTTACTTGTATCAGTCAACTTAATGCTGTCACTCCATTTTTATTATAATAATACTGTGTTATATACCAAACAACAGCATGAAAAACAGGTACTAAATAAACTGAACAGTATTAAAAAAGCACACACACAAAATGGTGAACTAGAAATGTTTTATGTAGCCCTTTCATTCGCAGTTAATTAAGGACTTCTTCAGAACAAAGAATTATTAAAAAACTGCCACATATATAGTGAATATACAAATCATATGATTAACATTTAAGAAACATCACGTGATAACAATTCATGTGGTAAATTGATCCAAATGTCTCAGATGATAAAAATATTACAAGAAATATCACAACAGGTGCTAATGTCCATTCAGTAATGCAGGTTTCTTAGTTTCCTGTCCTTCAAAAAACATTTTAAATCAATCCAGGTGTTATATCTACTTGTAAATGAAACTGCCACAAAACTTCCTTTTGCTTCAGTAAAGTTCTAAAATTACCCCCTCTTAGATCCATAGATAAATGTTGCAAAACATAAAAACAACATCTTTTATGTTTTGGATAATCAATAGTGTGTTTAAATAATGCCTTATTTGTGACTTTAGTCTTAATATCGTACTGTTGTTTAAGAATACGCTTCCCAAACCTCTTGGTAGTCATACCAATATGTAATCTATTATAAGAATGACGCAGAGCAATGTATAGCATACCTTTAGGATCACAAGTTTTATGTTCTGTACCATAAATAAATGTATTAATAAACTGTCCATTAGAAATATATCTACCGGCTTTATATATTCTAGAAGTATAAGTCCCCATAGGCTTACTTGTAAGCCTCAGTATATGGTCAAATATATTTTGTAATACATTGTTAATATTAATTATTTATGTTACTATCAACAAGTTAAAGGTGTTTTCATGAGTGCAGCTGTAGCCCTGTCTTTTGTAAATTGGTAATGGGCTGGTGGGATCTTAAAATTCTACCCAACCTTTTATTTTTTGATAAAGTAAAATTTTATACAAGATTTTTGGATGACTTGTTTTTTATTTGGGAAGGTATACCACAATGTTTATTTATTGAACGATAGTCTACCCTTTTTTTGGAATTCACCTCAGGATGTATAGATACCAATGTTGGCTGGTCTTGATTTAAATATGATGAAATTTGACAGCAAAGTATACAGGAAAGAAACTGCTCTTAATGGGCGTTTACATTATTCTAACAGTTATCCATCTTTTATGGTAAAAAAACATTACAAAAGGGCGATTTGTGAGAGCCTCAAGGCTTACTATCAATGATCTCATATTCTTTCAAGAGATTCAGCATATAGTTAAACTTTTTTGTAAGAAAGGTTACTTGCTTGATGACCTTGAAACTATGGCCCAGTATGTTATTAATAACAGAGAGCATTTGTTTCCCCCTATCTTGGTCAAGGGTATATTGGAACATACTGATAGAAAAAATAGTAGTTCTAAGATGCATTCTGCTTGGATATGTCCACTGATGCATATCAAATATATAATTTAATGGTTAATGATGGGAACATTATTAGAGGGAATACAGACCTTTTAAAAGGTATTAGAGAGAAGCCTTATAAGGTTTATGTTAATAGTTGTAATATTAAGAGTTTATTACAAAGTATCTTTTACCGTATACACTGACTTACAAATAAGCCTATGAGGACTTATAGTTGTGGAATGTGTAAAGCCTGTAGATATATTTCTAATGGGCAATTTATTTAATTTTGTAATACATTTCTTTATGGTACAGGCCACCATATTTGTGATTATAAGGGTGTGGTATATATTGTCCTATGTCAGTCTTGTAATGGCTTTTATATTGGTATGACTACAAGGAAGTTTGGAAAGTATATTCTTGAACACCAGTGTGATATTAAGACGAAAGCCACAAATAATCCATTATTTAAACATACTATTGATTATCCAGCATATAAAAAAATATTGTTTTTTTATGTTGTGCAACATTTACCTGTGGATTTGAGAAGGGGTGATTTTAGAACTTTACTGGAGCAAAAGGAATCATATGAGTAATCTAAAATCTTTTTTTAAGGACAGGTACCTGAAGAAACCTGCATTACTGAATGGACGTTAGCATCCGTTATAATATTTTTATAACATTTTTATAATTTGAGATGTTTGTATCAGCTGACTGAATTAATTGTCATGTTTTTTAAATGTTTTTTAAATGTTGATCATCTGATTTTCTTTTTAGATTTATTATATAAGTGGCAATTATTTAATAATTATTTACTCTGAAGAAGTCCTTAACTGTGGATGAAAGAGCTAAATAAAACATTTCTAGTTTGTCATTCTGTAGTATTTTTTAGTATTTTTTAGTACTACTGTGCATTAAACTGCAGTTTATAACAGGGTGTAATGTTCTTGATAGTTGTACCTTTGAGAACATATGACTTTGGACTTTGACTGCTTTTATTTTCTAAACAAGAAATCTTTAAAGTCATGTGCCTTTAAATAAAATTACTTTACATTACTGAATGTAATTAAGATATGGTGTATTTAGGAAATTGTATTAAATAGTCATACGACGTAAAAAAGATTGTCTCTTGAAACATCTGTACATACCTTTCAACTGCAAGAAATCTGGACAAAGCCACAAGTAATGGGGGACAAAGGCCAGAAAATAGGGACACTTTCTTATTATTGCTCTTACAAACTTAGAAAGTTGATAGAATGTCAGGTTTTGCATTAGCATGAATTTTCCGAAGGATATTAAGTCTGAAACTTGAAATGTCTGCTATTAGTTTGTTTACTTCAGTCCCCAGTAATTTGCCAGTGATCTGCCAGAAAACCACAGTTTTATGAGAAACAGATGAAAAATACAAGTCAAAAATCTGGACATTCTGTGAAAATATGTACAGTTGAGAGGTATGCATCTGTCATATAAAAATGTGGATGGGAATTATTAATACTTGTATATGATAATACTGCAATAAGTGAACTTTTAGTTTGGAATAATGCAGAATTATTTGTTTGCTTAAGCATTTTTAAACTTTTTTGCCATTGTGCATTTGATGATATATGTAACATGTCACTGGATAATGTTTTGCCCCTGTTCTTTGGCTTTTGAAAATGACAAAATAAATGTAAGCAAAGTACATGATTTTACTTAAAACAATGATATAAGATGGCTGTATTATGAAACAGTATATTATTACATACTTGTCCGGTAATTGTTAGTTGACTTACACAGAGTCTACATTACCCTTAACACTTACATTGCCTTATGTGTTGCAATGCCCACTTTGGCACAGATTACCTGCTAAGTAACGTCTGTGTGCTGTACGGCAGGCTGTCCTGTTATCCTGTTCCACTCAATGTCCTTTGATTGTCTTACTTGCTTGTTACTAGGCAGCGGAGTTATGCTGCACTGTATTTTAAGTTATGTCAGTGTGCTAGACTGTACATAACAACTGTATACAGGTTGTTCTGCTTTGTGCCTTTCCAAATAGAATTTCATTCACATTTTATTTTGTTTAATTTCTGAAATATTACTTTCTTCTTGTTATGTATAATTTTACAAAGTTTATAGCTGCTTTCAACATTCTACTACTTTGCTAATCGCTGTAAATTTTAATTACTTAGACCTCAGAATGACTTCTGTAACTCTAGAAAATATGATACATATATTGACATTGCTTTATTTATACCAAACTTTCACTATGTATATTTCAAATAGATTAAGTCTGTTTGCCTTGTATGTAAGTGCATGGATCTACCTTGAAAGGTTGAACGTCATAGAACTGAAATCCATTTTCACAAAATGAAAATCACGAAAGCTTAATGTTCCACATCTCTCAACTACTGTACAGATTTTTCTCAGAATGTCCAGATATTGGCCTCATCTTTTTGGTCTGTTTTTCATAAAATTGTGGTTTTCTGACAAATTATTAGTAAATCATTAAAGATGGAAGTTTGAAAAAAAATAACAGACATTTTAGTTTCAGAGTTCATATCCTTCAGGAAATTAATGCTAATGCAAAACCTGTTATTCTATCAACTTTCTAAGTTTGTAAAAACAATGTTTAAAAAGTGTCCCTATTTTTGGGCCTTTGTCCCACTTTTATTGATAGCTTTGTCCAGATTACTTGCTCTAAGAGGTTGATAGGTATTTAAAATACCCAAATGGCAAGTTTTTCCCAGGGTAAGTAAAGACTTACCCAAACTTAAACAAAACACACACTGAAGTAAGTAAAAAACACCTTGATGGGGGCTATGCCCCCACCCCCCAACTATATATACCAACTGTGGGATTGCACTACAGTGGAGAAAAGGGCATATTGGGCAAGTGTTTACTTATCCTGGGGTAAATATGCGAAAATGGATTTCGATTATATGAGGTTCGACCTTTCAGAGTAGATCTAAGAGCACCGTTCATTTGTGTTATGCTTGACCATTTTGCGTTAGTCCACTAACCTGGCTAACAAACAATAAACTAAAATAAATGGATGAAATATTTAAACAGCAGTAGTAACCTTTTTGAAGTCTAAGTATATTTTGGAAATAATAGGACTTCCCTTCGTACTGAAGTACTTTGTACTCCTCTTTGGCAGGCACATCGAGAGGTGCCATTATTCACATTAATAAATGCTGAGTCTTACTTATTAAATGTAGTCAGCAGTTTACACTTGGTCTAACAGTAGCCATTTTTTTCTGTTGGGTCTTTGTCAAGTCATTAAACACTTTTCAGTATTCTAAAAGTCCTCTTTTTCATCTATATTAATACCCCACCTTAAGTATAAATGTTATTGCAGTGCCACAGATAAATAAATGCATTTTTAGAAAATGTATGCAGTTATTAAGTTTGTTTATACTGACATCCTACTAGAAAAGTAACACTGAATTGTTTAACTATGTGTTCTTTTTAAAAATATCTGCTCTACTTTTTTGGGTAGCCTCTAATGTCTTGATATGTCCAAGTTTACCTTTGAATTACATGTCCCTTTGCATTATTTTATGCTGGTGACATTTTGATAAGGTGGTAGTGTGTGTTTTTAGGTTTGACGATTGCCTGAGACAGTTTGGGGGCATTAGTAATTTTATATTAGTGCATTTCTTATGGAGCATCATCTATGGTAAAATCCCTTTTATCAGTTACTTTTTCCCTGATGCACTTAAACATTCTGGCAGGGATGGTATTTTTTCTGTTACAGTTCATGATCTTACTTCAGTAGAACATCTGGACTGGTATTGATTAGCAGAGTCATTCTCTTATTATTTTATATCTGGTGCAGTACAGAAGCCATAACTGCATCTGTTTCAGATATACTCCCTGTGAACCATGTTGGCATCCTGTAATTTTGGGTTTAGAAAAGTACTTGCCTGCATATTAACCAACTCTTTCCTAACACTCTTTGTATCTGTGCTTCTGGACTGTAAACAATTTCTGCTGATCCAACTTATTTGGAAAACACTCGTGCAACTTTACTTCTTGAAAGCTTGAAGCCGTTACACTGCTCAGCACTTTACTGGTGTGGTGCTTATCAGCCTGTGTTGCCTAGTGTTCAGGGACATATTATTTTCTATGAATTCATGTTTTAAAATGTATTAATTACCATTAATACATTGTCTTGATGATTACTTATTTTTTTAAATGTTTTACATTTTCAGGTGTTCTTCGTTGAGTCCGTCTGCGATGATCCTGAAGTCATTGCCTCAAATATTTGGGTAAGTACTGTCAGTTTGACATACTTGTAAATAGAAAATCTAATATAACTGAGAAAGCTGTGGTGAAAAGTTAAAGTCCTTGAAGCCTGTATGATAACAGAAAATGCTTGACCAACATGAATGCCCACTTTTGAATTTGTAGCTTCTGTCATAGCTGTGACATTTTCCTAGACAGAGCTAGGTCGTGAATGATTGGAAGAAAAGCATTCAGTTAATTTTTTGGTACAGCTAGTAGGGGAAGTTGCAAAGCTTAAACTGGCAAGACCTATAATCACCCTTAACTGTCTGGAGGGAAGCTCACACTGTGCAGTCGGGGGTCTTCATTCCACAGCATTGCCTGTCAAGTACAGAAGACTTGGGGGCTTTAAAATGCAGCTTCTGATGTCTGAGTAATAGAGCACACACCAAAACTGTGTATACTGGGAGACATAATTAATGAACAGCAAAATATAGTTTTAAAGCTGTGTTGGATTTCTTGACAGCTGAATGGTATTGTTTGTGTTATAATTCTAAATGATACTTAAATGTGCTTTAAAAATAAGTATCTGTTACTAGAAGCAGGTCATGATCAAATGGGGCCCTAGATAGAATAATGGACAAGGGTCCCCCCATCCCTGCAAACATTCCAGTGTACCATTACTTGTCTGTTTTGCTGCAATTTATTTATCCTTTCCTGACCAGGTTAGTCCCACTAGGCTGATGGCATCGTTTCAAGGGTGACCCGAGGTGGGAAATTTGACCAGCACATCAGGGAGCTTCCCTTACTCTTTACAATAGATGCCATGGGATCTTTTACATCCAACTGAGCTAATACCAACTCAAGCAGATAGCACCCATGTTTAAACTCTCATCTGAAGGACAACATACTCAGGAGTGTCAGCAATGTATCTCCCTGGTGTGGGAATAGAACTTGAACCATTCTGCACCAAAGTCAAGTGTGCTACCTGTTATACCAGTGACACTGGTTTACTATGAGCACTGTTCACATCTGTCACTGTGCGTACTATTTACTTCATTACTTTTACAGTGATAACAGAGTTTTGATTTAAAACCGTTATTTCAAATTTTATAGCACAAACACTAATGTCCTTTTACTAAACAAAACAAAATAGTGTCATTCTGAAAACAGACATAATATGAGCAATAGTAAACTTCTCTTCCCTTGAAGCTCACATTCATTGAAAATGCATCTGGTCATTGGTGGATTATGTGTACATTTATATTTGCAGACATCCCCCAAACTCAGCTATTATAGCTACATTGTTGATTGCAGCCTTCTGAGATAGTTGTTCAAAAATAAATAAATAATGATGACCAAACTCGCATTTCAAATTTGTTTCAAATAAACACATAGTAGACAAAGTATTTTGACTTAATTCTCCCTCTCTCTCTGTCTCACACACACACACACACACACACACACACACACACACACACACACACACACACACACACAGTTGTCCTTCAAAGGCAGAATCAAGACTGTTTAAAAATTACCAGATTTTTAAGGGCAGTAGCCAATTTCATCTGCAGAGAGGTACCCCACTTCACCCGCACCAGGAGTTGTAGCCAGTTGTTGATTGTGTACACTCTTTATTGTTATAAAAAATACATTAAATATACTTTATTGGTAGCCTTGGATTAACTACATGAAATTGTATAAAGACCACTAGCATCCTGCCATGTGTAGAACAGTTTAAATAAGAGAGTATTTATGAAGGGATTAGAAATATTAATTAAACACCTGCTAACAAATGCTAAGTAAATATGCACAGTCTCTGGAAAAGTAAAATTAATGTGAATAATTCCACATTAAAGAAAACTATTACTAATGCAGAGAATGCTGCAGGCAAGCAACTTTGTATTTCAGATCATTATTTATAAATGCAGTGCCTGTTGTCCTTCAAGAATAAATTGCATATATCACATAAAAAAATGGAGTGCTGGTGATAATGCCATAACGTTTCCTGAAATAGATCAGCTTTGCAATTGAGAGCAGCTGGCAAACACCAACAGCAGGATCATAGTTACTAGGCATGTAGTCCAGGAGACCATTAAGGAGCCGACCCCAAATTCACAATTGATCTAAAGTACTGTCTAGTTAAGTGACTTGGCACAGCCACACAGGTGGTAAATGAAGGTGGAACGATTCAAACCCTGCACCCATGTCACAAGAAGCATCTCGATAAATAGCCAGTCCTTTACTTCTCTGTGCCAATTGCCAGATTGTAGGCAAATGGTGCACTATGTAGGATGAAGAATCATGTCCCAGCCAGTCATATTAATATCCCATTACTTGGCTGTCTGCCCTAAGTAACCATAAACACTCTTCAAACCTGTCAATGTACATGTTGTTTTCTTCTTTATGTTTAAGTTATCACAGAGATTTGGATTTCATTTAAAACTTTTATTTCAAGCTTTACAGGAAAAATGCCAACAGCCGTTTTCTAAACAAAACAAAACTGTTTCTCCTTGAAAGCACACAGCATGAGAAACAGTAAACTTCTCTTCCCTTGAAGCTCATATTTAGTAAAAATGCATCTGGCAACCGATTAAACTATAAGAGATGTGCTGAGATTCATATTCAAATGGCACTGAATGAAGTACTAATTGGTGTCAATGTGAAAGGTGCAGAAAGTCAAAAGACAAATGTGTAACGTATTCGCTAACAGCCTCAGACTGCCCACTAGACATGTGTCCATTTTTCAGGAGCATCCTAGGAGTACTGTCTGGTAAAATAACTTGACAGTGTCACAAAAAGTCAAACAAAGGCTGCAGAAATCAAACCATATACTACAGAAAACAGCTGTTTAACACCTCATAGCCTTACTCATCTGCATTTTGTGCTAGACAAACTGTTGTAGCTCAAGACCCACTGCATTTCACACCTGCATGCTTGTAAAAACAAGCTAAATAAAAATGTATTCATAGTTAAACTATTAACATTAAACTTCATGCTGTCCATTTTACTCACAGCTAAATAATAAACACACTGTCAACATTCAATAGAGCAAGGAAACCAAGGATCACATCAAAAAATATGGTGTTTCCTGCTTACTACAATAAATATCCTTCCCTTACACTATAAGTACTGTGGATCATGAGTAATTACTAGATTTGCAGTCCAGGGGGTCATTGAGGAGCCTAACCAAAATCATTGTTTGGTTATGTAACTTGTTCAAGAACAGGGTAGGGCATAAATATGAAGCAAAATCAGAGATGTTCTGCACAACTGGAGACTATTAAGAACAGACTACTGTAAATCAGTTAAAAGGTAAACCGAATGACAGGTTTTGCATTAACATGCATTTTATGAACCAAACTAAGAAACTATAACTGACATTGGCAGACTGTAATCCTCAGTGCTGTACCACAGAAAAAAGAAATAAATTGAAGGGAGCCTGGCAGTTGGCATGGATGATTAAGACTCTTCCCTTTCATAGGCAAGTTACAGGGTTTGAATCTAAACAAGCCAAATAAATAGCTAGACAGTGCTCCCTGACTGGGGCATTTTCCAGACACACGCATACACCCCTCTCTTGTCCATTGGTAGGTCCACATTGCTAAAAGACATTTCTCATTCATTTTCAGTTCTGTTTTGCTAAAAAAATAAAATGAAATTGCTATCCTGGGTGACTCCAAACCTGTCTTTCAAATTTTGTGTGTGGTACACTAGTCTCATTCTATACTGACCAGGAAGTTTTCAATGTGTGTACGTATATGCAAACAGAATGGAAGTTTGTAAGGCATGTGTGTAGAGGCATATATATGTATGCAAACAAAATGGATATCTTGCTCATGATTTGGTGCATTGTGTGTATGCAATAAGAACAAAATGGATTGGATCTCCTACTGAACAAAAACAACAAAAAATGGATTGGATCTCTTGCTCTTTGTAAGAGCAGAAAAAAAATATCAAAACAAAATGGATGGATTAGATTTCTTGATCTTTGTAAGAGCAACAACAAAAACAGACTGTTGTTGCATGGCTGGGTCCCAGCCAACACCGGGCCTAAGGCTGCTGTCTAGGTCACCTTGTACTGGATCCAGCCCTGTCTTTTACCCTCAGTGTATCATATAATCTCTACATTCTGACTTCATGTGACTTGTTATATTATCATTTTTATAAATTATCTCAGTTTTCAATTTTTCTGCCACTTATAGTATATTTTATCTTTTTAATAGCATAAACTAATAGATTTGTTTTTAGATGTACCAGCTGTAGAGCTAGTGAGAGCTGATACTTGTGTCAAGCTAATTGTGAATCAGAGTTTGTGCTGACCCTGCACAAGTGTCCTTTCTTGCCACAGCTTAACTGCTGGAATAAATAATATATACAGCTGTAGGCCAGCGTGGTTTCAGGTTGATGTTTACAGTCCTTATTTATGAACAAAATTCTACTTATAATGTTTATTGCACATAAGAAAGAAGTATTGTATTAGTAAATAATGTTAGAATTGTTCCTTCTGATTTTATTATATTTATACAGTGTGAAACTTGTGAAATATACCCAAGAATATAATATATGACCACATTATCTGTTATAGAGTTACTAAGTATTCTTATTGCACTCAGGGACTTGAGTAAGGCAGTAGATGCTGTGGAGGGTAAATGTGATATCAGTTTAAAAGTTTGGCTGTAGCACATGTTTCTATATTAGTTGAGCAACAATAAACAAAATGTTTCTATATTAGTTGAGCAACAACAAACAAACCGAAACTACTAATCAAGGGGTTTGGCGTGTATTTAATTATATACTATGTGAACTGGGTGGGTCAGACAAAGTAGTAATTGCTTAATGCCCAGAGGGAGAATGCTGTAAATACTTCCTGAATCTAAATGATGACTAAATGCTTTTCCTGTGAAGTTCTTTCCAAAAAGAAGTTGTATTTCTGTGGTATGTGCCATATGCATCAGCTACCTTTGGAAATATCATGGCAGTAACATCAGAACGTCACAAGCAATGGAACGTAAACACTGTATTACAGTGAAATTAGCACTGCTCTGCAATTGTCTTAAGAAAGTCTGCTGAGTCTGTGTAGAATGATCTGCTTCTACACAGTGGCAGATTAAGTGCATCTTGGGCTCTGGGTGGTTTTTAAATAATGGACCCTCACAGATTGTTTTCTTTTTTTTTTTGATCAGACATAAATGCTTGTGTTCTTGGATTCATCTTTCTGATTTAAGACCATGTTGACTGCTGTGACAACTTGTTACCACTCCCACAAGAGGGGAAAACATACTGGACCTGATCATCACCAACATGGGGACTCTATGCTCCAGACCAGAAGTGTATCCCTTACTGGTAAGATCAGACCATAAACTAATCTCACTGGATATTCACATCCCGACCCCACCCCCTGCCCAGAAAACCACAGTGAAAAACTTCTCTAAAGCAAATTTCACACTCCTCAAAACCGAGGTGGAATCCTTCAAAGCCCCAGGGCCTATGGAAAATACGGCCCAGACCGCAGAATCCTTTATAAACGCATTCTATGAAAACCTTCAGGAATGCATGGATCATGCGATCCCAAATAAAACCAAGACCCAATCCTCCAAAGGCAGACGTCCTGTCTGGTGGACCCCAGCCATAAACAAACTATACAATAGAAGGAGGAAGCTACTAAATGATAGAGCAAAATCCCAAAAAGGGAAGGCATCACTGATCAGTATTAGCAAAAAACTACGGGCACTCATAAAATTGTCTAAGGCCAGCTTTGAGAGAAAAATTGCACAGGACACTAAGGATAATCACAAGGCTTTCTTTAGTTATGTTAGGAACCTGGGTGGCAATTCCCAGATATGCTCAGAATTAGTCCAAAATGACAAGAAATACACTGAACCCACAGACATTGCCAACATCCTAGCTGACAGGTTCAGCGCAAACTTCTCCCCCCCCTCCCCACCAAAAGGGCAAATATGTATCCCAGTAGAGTGCTGCCCCCCCTGACATCTCAGATGCTCAGGTAAGAGCCGCCCTCTCCAAAGCAAAAAACACAGCATCAATGGGACCAGACGGTGTCCCGGGCTGCGTCCTACATGAACTCCAAGAAGAGCTAAACCCAAACATAAAACTACTGGTCAATCTCAGCCTTACTACAGGATATGTGCCCAAAGAGTGGCGTACAGCAACAGTGGTCCCTCTCCATAAAGGTGGTGCCTCAACGGATCCTGGAAACTATCGCCTTATAAGCCTGACTAGCTTGGTCTGCAAAGCTATGGAAAGGATCATCATGGACCTCATAAATAAAGATATTGGGGACCTACAGACACTGGATTCTACCCAGTTCGGCTTTGTTAAGGGCAGATCCTGTCTCTTAAACCTGGTTGATTTCTTTGAAACAGTCACCAAGGCCATTGACGAGGGGAAGGTGGTCCACACAGCCTACCTGGACCTCGCAAAAGCCTTCGATACAATACCCCACTCGGGCATTATAGATAAGCTCATCAGCTTAAATATAAACCCCTATGTCACTAGATGGATTGCAAACTGGCTCAAGGACAGAACCCACATGGTTAGAATTGCTGGAGCCATGTCAGACTCCAAACCAGTTACAAGTGGTGTCCCACAAGGCTCAGTCCTGGGACCTCTCTTGTTTGGCATATATTTCTCGGAGGTACAGGCCAACACGGAAGGACTGTGGCTGACCAAGTTCGCAGATGACTGCAAACTGGGCGCCATAATCGACTCTCCAGCCGACACAAGCATCCTCCAAAAGGGCCTCATAGAAACAGACAACTGGTGCCAGAGCCATGGCCTCAAGCTAAATGCCAAAAAGTGTATAGTCATCCCCTTTGGCAAAAACAAAGTGCCCACAAATTACCACATAGGTGGTAATCCATTAAGTACAGAAGAAGTAATTAGGGACCTGGGGACCCAAGTTGATAGCAATCTCTCATTTGACAACCACGTGGCCAAAGTGGTTAGAAAAACATTTTATATAGCCCACCTAATCATGAAGGGATTCACATCTAGATCAGGGAAGGTCATCATGCCTCTTTACTCATCCCTCATCAGGCCCATAATTGAGTACAATGCCCCTTTTGGGATGTACCTTACCAGACACCTGCAGCAACTGGAAAGACCCCAAAAGTACCTCACCAAGAGGATCAAAGGGCTCAAACAGATGCCATATGCTGCCAGGTTAAAGAAACTCCAGCTCTACTCAGTGGCATACCGCTTGTTCAGAGGCGATCTGTGCCTGACATATAAAGCCATGTCCAACCCGGAATTAATGGACATGCTGCACCTCAGAAAATCCAGATCGCATCGAGCTACGCGCTCGAGAGACTTGAACCTCAGCACTGAAATAAATAGGGCATGCTGGAGGGACAGATTCATAACCCAGAGGCTCCCTTCACTCTGAAATAAAATCCCAGTCCAGGTTAGGCAGAGTCCCTCATTGACTCTCTTCAAGAGGAATCTTGATGAGTGGATGGGGGATCGTAGGTTTACCCCGGGTATCACTTCTGTGTCACTGTTAGACAGAGGCACAGTATACTAACCTCGAAAAAGGGCATAGCAAAATAAATTTAAAATGGGTGGCGAAAGCCAAACACATTCTGGCAAGGCTTCTAAATGCCCTAGGGCAGATAGCCTAGTATGAACCTATGAACCTATGTCACTATAGTCCACCAATGTTCATTCCCATCAATTATAGCTACTTGACTGTTTACACTTTAAATGTCTGACTGTGATAAAAAAAGAGCCATAGATTAGTATTCCAGCTTGCTTTAAACGGTTTACTATCAAAATATCTAAAACTGAAAAAAATACCATTCTGAACATTGAACAGCAATGTTGAATCCCTGCATATTAGGTGAAAATGTCGAATCTGATGAACAAATTCAGAAAATTCAACATTTTTGCTGAATATTGAGCATGATATCCGTATAGGAGCTCAGGTAAGTGTCACTCCTATATTTCAAATCACATTTTTGCAGGGGGGCAAGTCCCCCACACCCCCTGCTAACTATATATTCTAACTCCGAGATCGCACTACAGTGAGGAAAGGGATGAATGTCCCAATCTGCATTGTACCAAGATCTCTATTCATTATGTCAAGCTCATATCGGCGAATGCACAGTGGCATTTGCTGATATGAACTATCGATAATTTAAAGTTTGGCAACATGGGAATCAGCCATCTGACGTTCGACATTCCCATGGTCACAGAACCTACATTCAACATCTTGACTGTAAACTGCTTTAAACACATGCACACTAGCCCCGCAAAGCCATTCTAATGACTGTTTAACCTGAGCATGTGCATTTAACCATTCTCATACAGACCACAGCACCCAGCAATTATAATCCTGTGGTTGATTGTGAACACCTCAGGTATCTGCGATGAAAATGAAACTTATTTCAAACAAATGCACACTAGTGCTGCAAGGCTGGATTGCTTAACCTGAGAGAGCAAGAGGGTAAATTACTTCCATCCATAGACAGCTAGCAGTTATAGCCATGTTGCTGTACACACCTCATCTGATTGTGATAAAGGATAATGCCTTTCTACTACTTGGTACAGGATTCAGGAACAGTGCTAAAAATATTGAAGGACAAAGACCCAGACTCAGAGAGAGATTTTTCTTATATACTTACAAAGTTACTAGTATAACTTTTTTTTTTCTTTTTTGCATTAGCATGCATTTTAAGAATATATGAAACTTAAATCTCTGTCATTATTTAATGTCTTTAATCCTCAATAATTTGCTATAAACCACAAATTTTAAGGAATAGATCAAACACATGAAAAATCAGGGATAGTTGAAAGCTATATAATTTCAGTTTTGTTTCCCATAAACAACAGCCACTAGTATTCCAACATATTTCACACAAATGTACATTAGACCTGCAAAGCCAGATGGTTACCTAACCACACAACCAGAGTGTAGATTACTTTCATTTACAAGCAGCCCCCTCTCCCTCCCAGTACAGTTAAAGCCATTTTGCCATGTGACCTTCATCTGACTGTGATTAAAAATAATATCTCTCAACCACTTAGAACAAGAACGAGGGACAAATAAAAAATAAATAAATAAATAACGATGGACAAAAACCCAAAATCAAGGACAGATTTAAATTGTGGTTTTATACACTTATAAAGCTGCTAGAATAATACATTTTTGCATTCACATTCATTTTCTGAACTATGGGAAGACTGAAAAGTCAGATATCTGTTTAGTGACTGCAGTCCTCAATGATTTGCCAAAAAACCAGAGGTTATATGAGGCATGGACCAAAAATGTGAGGAACTATGAAATTCTGACATTGCTTCAAAGTCCAGGATTGTCTTAACATTCCCCGCCACAAAGTCCATAGATGCTGAATGTGTGCAATAAGTCACTGGGGCGGTATGTCACTTTCTTGCATGAGTGCTGTAACCTGACAGAAGGTACTGTTTGCCCCCCCCCCCCCACACACACACACACACATGCCCAAGTGTTCCCTATAGTCTAGGGTCTCTAGGACAGAGTTTGCACACAGACCATGCACTCTCAATCTAACCCATCACCCGACGACCCAGAGGAGAGCAGGCACTGCTTCATCAGTCCCCTGTAACCACCTACCAGTTTTCACCACCACCATCATGCCCTGGCCTTTACTCAAATGCAGAATGCTTGGGTCCTAGTCTGGGACCAGGGCTTTATCCCTCTGTCTGGAACTGAAAATTTAGATTTGCATGTTGAAATTGTTAGTGTTGCTTCCTCACAGTTCTTGTATCTCCATGTTTGTTTTATGATAAAGCACCTTCTATGTGGAATCTACAGTCCTTTGTTTGGGTGGATTTTCACCAGGTACTATGATTTGCTTACACATTTCAAAGAACTGGTGATTCTCTATATTGACCATCCAAAAGTGTGTGTGTGTGTGTGTGTGTGTGTGTGTGTGTGTGTGTGTGTGTGTGTGTGTGTGTGTGTGTGTGTGTGTGTGTGTGTGTGTGTGTGTGCATGTGTGTGTGTGTGCGTGTGTGTGTGCATGTGTGTGTGTGTGTGTGTGCACGTGTGTGTGTGTGTGTGTGTGTGTGTGTGTGTGTGTGTGTGTGTGTGTGCATGCATCCTGTGATGGACTGGCATCTCATCCAGGAACTGTTCTTCTCATTGCTTCTACTGCGTGTCAGGATATGGCTTGAGCCCCCCCCCCCAACATCTCCAGCCCTCAATAGAATAGAGTGAGTAATGAAAAATGATAAATGAATATTTGTTAAACTTTGCAACTGCCAAAAGTTACTGTAGTTCTAAGAGGACAAACTGACAAATTCCTAACCAAAACTCCAAGCTATGTAGATGCCAACTTAAGCATAGCAATCAAAACTGACCACAGCTTCAAGCACTTTACTTCTCTTAAGGAAAGAAAACCATTATGATTTGGTTCCTTGGGTCATAACACACAGTACGTTCTACAGCAGTACTGCTGTACCTTATTGACAGGACTCTTGTTATGTGACTGAAATACAAACAGAACAACAAAAAGCAGCTAGTCAGAAGATTGTGCATTAAAACTATGCAAAAACAGCATACAGCCCTGTAGCCGAGCAACACAAGACTATTCCCTCCAGCAGCACTCATGTATAGAAACGTTTTCCAGGAACTGGTCTAGTCCCTCATGTCTTTGCACCTTTGTTTTTATTTCAATTCAGAAGTAAAAGCATATTTTTGCTAATCACAAAGTTGCCAAACTCAGAAGTTTGAAAATGCTCAACATATTTTCCTCTCAACTGTACCTAATTTCACAGAATGTCCCTGATGTCTTATATTCTTGCTCTGTCCTTTATAAAATTCTACAGTTTTCTTGGTAAGTCAGTGAGGATTACAGTTACTTTTGCTCATGCAAAACCTGTTGCTCTATTATCTATTAGCTTTTTTTGGTAAATTAGAGTAAGACTTAAATACTGTCCCTGATTTGGGGCCTTTGTGTCCCGTTAGTTATGGCTTTGCCCAGAATTATTGAGCAGAGAAGTTGAGAGGTATGCACCCAATTCCGGGGCAACTCACTTCAGAACTACATACAGGAATTCAACTCCAAGAATGAGTTCATGTGTCATTCTTTTACCTGAACAACTCTGTTTTAAGAGTAAAGCCATACACACCACAGAAGAAGGTAACAGATTTGACCTGAAAACTAGCTGGCAGATGTTCTTCGTGTTTCACTGTTGCAGTCATTACAATTGAGTTATCCTGCTGGCAGGCTACCCTCAGTCGGCCTGAATTCCAAAGTCTAGGTCCGGCGTCGGTTGCTGTTGCCTCTTCCCTGACGTCAGTGCACCAGGGGTATAAAAGATGCAGCTGACGCCATTTTCTTCAGTCTTTCTTGCCATGCGGTGCCCGAAGCAAAAGCAGTTCGCAAGTGTCGGTCGGCCGACTCTTAAGATTTTCGTGTTCAAATTTCAGATCCGAAGTCTTCATTAAAAGCTAAGTACCCCGTTGGGGAAACTTTTTTCTTGCTCCAGACCGATGTCAGAAAAAGTTAATAACTGTATTTCTTGTGGGAAGCAAATACCTCATAAGGACTTTCATTCTTACTATATTCCTTGCCTAGGCCCTGACCACGATGTTGCTAGTTGTCGGTTTTGTGCTAGATTTAACCAACGCACCATTAAGCGTCGGTACGATTTTGCATTTCACTATTTTGGCAGAACATTTAATTATACGATGTCATCGGATAGCCATTCGACTACCGGAATTCACAAGAAACGCAGAGAAAAAGAAAAAGACAGGCAGCCGAGGTCCAAAACCGATGACGAGGCTTCTTCTAAGCCAGTCTCCAGTTCTCAGTGAAGTGCCTTCGCAGCCCCTGACGACCGCTACTTTAGACCCGCAGGCCACTACCAACTCCCACGTGGAGTCGACCAGGCCACTGGAAACTCAAGGTATTGGACCTTCGGAGACTATTCCGTCAGATGGGTCCGAAGCCACTGAGCAGGCATCGGCTTCTGAGGGTGTTTTCAGACCTACTCAATTATATATTAAACCGACTTCAGCTTCAAAGGCAAAGACTAAAGCACCTTTAAAGACAAAGAAACAAGCACAACAGCCTCATGGACAGGTCTCCATGCCCAAAAAACAGATGCTCAAAATGGCTGAAGACTTAATTACTTTGATCAGGGGTTCCCATCCCCCTCCTGATAAGAGGCCTAGGCAAGAGACAGAATATGAATCTTCAGATCAGGTTTCCATTTCATCTGATTCCTCTTCTGATCAGGAATACTCTCTTCCTCCCTATAAGGACTCTGATGCTGAAGAATCTATCCCTTCAGTCTCTCCTCCTGAGGATTACTTTTTTGGGGAAACTTTGCATACCATGAGGGAGCATTTCCACTGGGAGAGCCAAGATTATTCAGAATCTAAGAAAAGGCTCAGAGACTTCCTTTTACTAACACAGCACAGGCCCCTAGCTATCCCACCTGTGTTAGACATTGTAGACGATGTATTTTCAGAGTCCAGTCTGACCCCTGACTCCTTACCTCCAGCTTCTGTTAAGCCGGACAGATACTACAGGGTTCCTGACTCTCATAAATTCCTTTTCAAAAACCCTGCTGCTCACCCAGAAACTATCTCTCAGGGTCCCAAAGGGGTCAAGGCTTCCACTGCAAAAAACACTACCCCCTCTGACAGGGATTCTAGGGCACTGGACAGATGGGGAAAAAAGATTTACACTTCTGCTACCTTGGCTATAAGGGCTTTAAATTGTCAGTTTCATATGCTCAAATATCAGCAATATATTATGTCACTGCTTAAACAGAAAATGTTGATAAATTCTGAATGTGCAGAAAACAAAGAAATGCAGGACTTATTGCATGCAGCTGAACAAGTTGGAAAGCATACCTTGCAATGTGGTTTTGATTCTCTGGAGGCCTCCTGCAGGGCCGCTTTTACGGGTTCAGTCATTAGAAGGCATGCTTGGTTAAAGGAACAAACTCTATCTGATCATGTTAAAGCAAAATTATTAGATGCTCCATTACAGCATGATACCTTGTTTGGTGTTAAAGCAGAAGAGGTGTTAAAGAAAATGGAGGACAAAGCTAAATCTATGCAAACAGTCAAGGATTTCTTACAGGTACAGCCTCCAAGATTTAGCAGACACTGGCCTACAAAGACTTGGTCCTTTCCAGTGTCAGACAGGCCACAAAGGGGCAGATACAGACGCCCTAGAGGCAGATCCCAGTCCCAAAGTTCATACAGGTCTTAACAATGGGGTTCTTCTACCTCCAAAAGTGGAGAAGACAAATCACATACAGGAAACAGTCCCAATGACTTCCCCCTGCCTGTGCCAAGCACTTATCTTCTGGCAGCACCTTTAGGGGGAAAACTAGCACTTTTTTCTCAAAATTGGCACATAATAACCCAGGACAAATGGGTCTTAGACATAGTATCACAAGACTACAAGTTTCACTTTCATACCCTGCCAAGGGCAAACGGTTGGCCAGACCTGCCAAAAAAAAACAATGGGCAGAGGCACAAAAACAAGTCTCATCCCTCATGGACATGAGGACCATTCAACAAGTACCAGAGAAAGAGCAGGGACAAGGATTTTATTCAAGACTGTTCTTGGTACCCAGAAAGGACCAAGCCTGGAGACCAATACTGGACCTATCTATTCCAAACACATTTCTGGATATACCAAAATTCAAAATGTTGACTCTACAGCTGCTTCTGCCCATGCTGGGCAAGAAGGCTTGGCTTGTGACTTTAGACCTAAAAGAGGCATACCTGCATGTCCCAATCAGACAGACATGCAGAAGATACCTCCGATTCAAAGCTGGCTCAATGCACTACCAATTCTCTGCACTGCCCTTTGGCTTATCTACTGCGCCCAGGGTCTTCACAAAGTGCCCGGCACCAGTAATTGCATTCTGCAGACAAAGAGGAATACAAATATATCCTTACTTGGATGACTGTCTCATTCAAGCAGAGAACAAGGACATTCTTCTACAGCATCTGGCGTTTGTGAAAAGACTTCTAACATGCCTAGGGTACACAGTCAACGAAAAGAATTCAAAACTAGTGCCCTCTCAAGAGATAATATTCCTGGGTGCAAGCTTAAATACAACTGCCCAGATGGCTTATCTCACACCAGACAAACAAAGGCAACTGACTACCTATTTCAAAATGTTGGCAACAAAGGCCCAGTTATCTGCAAGAAAAATTATGCAGGCTTTGGGCTTCATGGCATCCTGCATTCTACTAATTCCATATGCAAGACTGCATATGAGGAAACGTCAATGGTACCTAAAAAGTGTTTGGACTCAAAATTGCCACAGCCTGGAAACAATAATTACCCTCCTTCTCTGCCTGCAACAGGAGTTTCGATGGTGGGCAAAGGCCTGTCACCAGAACAAGGGACAGCCATTCACTTTACCCCCAGCCAGAGAGACATTAACAACGGATGCATCAGATTATGCCCAGGGGGCCCACATGGCAGGAAGATGTATTCAAGGCTCATGGTCCACAAACCAAATGCATCTACATATCAATCAAAAAGAGATGCTAGCTGTTCAGAATGCCCTGACAGCCTTCAAGGACCTACTTCATGCAGGACAACTACTGATAAAGACAGACAACACTACAGTCATGTGGTATATAAACAAGCAGGGAGGCACTCATTCTTACCCCCATTGCAGACTAGCCATGACTTTGTGGGACACAGCATTGACTTACCAAGTACATCTGCAGGCACAATTCCTGCCAGGAAAGATAAATACTCTGGCAAACGAACTAAGCAGAAACCTCATGGATCCACACGAGTGGAAATTGGATCCACAAGTCTTCAGCATGATAACAAAAAAATGGGGATGCCTGGACATAGATCTATTTGCCCCTTCCCACAACTGCCAACTAAAGAGATTCTCCACAAGGATTTATCACAGACAAGCATGGAAAGTGGATGCCCTATCTTTCAGCTGGAAAAACTTAGCAGTATATGCCTTTCCTCCACTGCCTCTCCTCCCCAAGGTACTCCTAAAGGTCAGACAAGAGAAGTCAAAAATGATACTGATTGCCCCAGACTGGCCTCACCAGTACTGGTATCCAATCCTAAGGAACTTGTCTCAGTGCCCAGCCTGGTCCTTGCCTCAAATACCTCATCTACTGCCCAACAAAACAATCCAATCCTGCACAGCTAACTCAAGACCTTAAATCTGGCAGCATGGCGGATAATGTAGTCATACAAAACACACCTCTCACTAAAGCGGTGATGGATGTCATTTTGGATGCCAGGAGGCCTAGTACCAGAAAATCTTAATGCTGGAAAATGGAAGAGATTTTGTGCTTGGAACCAGGCACAAGGAATTGACACAGCTGTACCAAATATTCCTCAGATTTTGCAATACTTAACTGAGATGCAGGACAAAGGCCTATCTTTTGTATCAATTAAAATTCATGACTCTGCCATTTTGGCTCATTACAATACAGAGCCACCAATCTTTTCTCATCCTTTATAAAGGCAGTACCTCAGAGGAGCCAAAAACCTAAGGCCTCCAAGGAGATCATCAATACCTGCATTGGACCTCAATTATGTCTTGGAAAAACTCACCCTGCCTCCTTTTGAGCCAGCCGCTACAGCTGATATAAAGTTTTTATCTTGGAAAACAGCTGTGCTCCTAGCAATAACCTCTGCAAGATGAGTCTCAGCTCTACAGGCACTCATGGCTGTGGAACCTTTTATCATTTTTTATCCAGACAGGGTTTCTCTGAGGACAAACCCGACATTTATGCCTAAAGTAGTGTCCAGTGTGGCCCTTAACCAAACTATTCATCTGCCTACCTTTTATCCATACCCACAGAATAAGGGGGAGAGAATTCTGCATTCTTTGGACATACACAGACAGCTACGCTTCTACTTGAACAAAACCAAAGCTTTCAGAAAGACAGAGCAATTACTAGTGGCATATGCTGCAGGATCACAAGGAAAGGCTGTCACAAAGCAGACTATTTCAAAGTGGATAGGCCACTGCATTTGTTTCTGCTATTCACAACATGGCAAGCCAGTGCCTAAGGGCATTAGGCCATATTCAACCATAGCAACAGCCACTTCAGCAGCCTTCCTCAGGGGAGTACCAACCAAAGACATTTTAGAGGCTGCTACCTGGAGTTCAGTGCACACCTTTACAAAGCACTATAATTTACCACTCTACTCTAAATCCAGGGCAGGCTTTGCCACTGTAGTTCTGCAGGACCTCATAGCCGCCCCTAATGCTATTTAGCTCCAGCCTCCCAACCATAGCTTTGGGATTCAACCCAATTGTAATGACTGCAACAGTGAAACATGAAGAACATAGTACAGTTGTGTACACTTACCATAAATGTAGATGGTCGAGTGTATTCACTGTTGCAGTCCAGGTTACCCACCCACCATCCCCCATATCTGTGCTGGAACTTATCTGTACTTCTCTAATCTATACAACCTATGTGGTGTATTTGCTAGTAGATGAAGGCTATATATATATATTTTGGTGCATGCATGCTTTATTGACATATTTTTTGCGTACCCTTTTGGGGGCACCTGACATCTGGGGCAAGAAAAACTGAAGAAAATGGTGTCGGCTGCATCTTTTATACCCCTGGCGCACTGACGTCAGGGAAGAGGCAACAGCAACCGACGCCGGACCTAGACTTTGGAATTCAGGCTGACTGAGGGTAGCCTGCCAGCAGGATAACCCAACTGTAATGACTGCAACAGTGAATACACTTGAACATCTACATTTATGGTAAGTGTACACAACTGTACTTTTTGGAAACCGTTATTCCAAGTTTGGTCATGACTTGCTTGGGGGGGCAGGGGTTGTTAGGCATAAACAACCAAGTGTTAGTTGGTAATATGAGGGAAGTCCTTCTATGGGAAAATCACAACTCACAAACATTTCTGGTCTCACTTCACCTTTATTCTTGACTTTGTCTACAATTCTTGAGCAAACACATTGAGAGATGTTTTTACATGTGTTACACAGTTACTCACCAGTCTCTTGTTTTTATCTGGCTGTCTACCTGTATTTTATAGATTTATAAATTGCCTCGTATTGCTGCTTATATTCTCTGTGACAATCTCTTCACTTTTTCTTCAGACATTCTGCTCCATGCTGTGCAATGATTTGTTGGGTGGCAATGAGTGTAAAGACCACAACCTGACTGGTAAAATGCACTTACTGACTTCCAATAAAGTGTAGAAGCTGTGGCCGCTTTAAACAGGGACACTAGTGTGAGCTGCATATCTCTTTGTTTCTTTACTTAAAATGCAGTAGATAGAAAAAAAGACTGCCGTCCTTCTACCATACCCACCTTAGGCCCCTCCAGAGCTGTGGTCCATGGGCAGTCGCCCTAATTGCACCTTTTAAAGTCCACCACTGCTTCTGCATGTATGACTTGTGAAAGATAATAGCCTAGGCTTATGTGCTCTGTACATTACTGATGCTGTTTTCTGGATCTTAAAAAGTCAGTCCAACAGTGGGATCCCAGGAAAGGCAAATAAGATGTACATAATGATTATTTTTTGTGTTTGCAGTTGGTAGATTAAGGGAGTTAATACTTGTTGACTCTGGTTAGTTTTTAACCAGCTACAGATATTTCCTGCGAGTTCATTCAAGGTGGTTATCTGCAAAATGTTTAAGTCTTACCTCAAGTTTGTCAAAATGTTCTAAGCACAATTTGTTCTTGCCCTGGTGCATATGTAAATTTTGGGCTTGATTAGCTGATACAAAACCATTCTGATTTTGTCACAGATTAGGAATTATTTTCAATGTCAAAAGTTAAAGTCAAAGTAAACTTTATTGTCGTTTAGAATCGCATACTTGTAGCCTAAACAAAATTTCATGTATTAGCTCAATTCTTCAGATTACAAAAGAAAGTGAAACAACACATACAAGTAGAAGAATAAACATAACTAACAAATACAATATAACTTTCAAAACACGCAAGAAAGAGCATTGGTGTTACTTTGCACTAAAGATTGTACTTCTTTCTTAAAATCAGAAATTTGTGCAACTTCTAACTGGGATTGATGAAATATGAGAGTGTTACTGCATACCCTGACTCAAAAAAAGTAATTGTGATTTATGAGGTTTCACAATAGTACAGTGAGTAGCATTGTAGCCTCACAGTAAGAGGTTCGTCGGTTCAGTTCTTGGGTGGCGTGCATCCTGTATGAAGCCTTTGCTTACATGCATTTTGTTCGGGTACTGCAGTCTCCTCCAACATCTCAAAGACATGCAGTTGGTGGTTTGGCAATTGTAAATTGTGCATAGCTGTGTGTGTGTGTGTGTGTGTGTGTGTGTGTGTGTGTGTGTGTGTGTGTATGAGAGAGAGAGAGCGAGAGAGAGAGATGGAAGAAAGGAATGTTAATCCACTTCCATTCCCTACTTATATGCCTAGTAAACTCTATGGATGGCAATGACTGTTCATAGGGTCATTTTTAGAAGCCAGATGTGGCTCAACAGCAATCAGTATACATAACTGTTAGCTGGAGGGAGGACCATAAATCAAGGTGTTAGGACTTTCATTTGAACTTCTTCACTGTATGTAGCAGATCAACTGGTAAGCTAGCTTCTGTTGGCCATCTGTGGTACATTGGTCCAACACACATGACATATGAGTGTATCTTATGGAATGTAACCATGGAGTGAGTAGTTCCAGGCCCCAACATATGCCCGACTTTGTGTTAACTTCAGCTTTTTACTAAGCAGTATTAAAACAAGTGTTATTAAAAAAAAAAAAATTATAGTACCTTTCAACAACAGCAATAAATAAAAAGTACATTTGTGTAAAAACTTACCATAGCAGTAGTTGTCCTATTGATCATGGTTGCTGTTTTCCAAACAGATGGGTTTCCACCACTGAAGTCCAGCCAGGGTACAAAAGTCTAAACTAGAAGCATACATCTGACGTATGACATCAGCTTGCTAGCATAGCGGTACATAAGCGGATCTACAAGTGCAATTCCTCGGATTGCCTCCAAGGCAGCAGCCTGAACACAGCTGAGAGAAAATAATTAGATAGGAAGGGCACATAGCAGGAGAATATGGGGATCTCTCAGTCATAGGATCTGTCAGACATGGCAGCAAAGAAAAGGAAGAATGGAAAATGGCCAGAAATGGGAAGGAGGGAGGAAAGGAATACTGCAGCAGTGACCAGTAGGGCATTTATTCCTATGGGAAATACTATGTCCTGAATGAAATCACTGTTGCAGTATTCCAAACAGATAGTTGATAAAGCTTAAGAAAACAGAAGGGAGCATGGTTGTGATTGGTGAGAACTGTCCAAGAGACCAGAAAGGACTAAACTGGCTAAAGCTGCCGTAGACCTGGAAAAGGAATCAATTCTGTAGTATTTAGTGAAAGTGTGCACAGAAGAGCAGGATGGTTCTGGAATTTACCCCTTTGTAAAAAGCCCCTGAAGAGGCTACTTCTATCATAGAATGAGCCCTTGGGCAAAGGGGTGAGGATTTACCATGGTATGAGTAACAAAAGGAAATAGACTTTGAAATCCAGCTTGAAATAGTGTGTTTGGATACTGGCTTGCCCAGCTTAGAGTCCATGAAAGAGACTAGTAGTTTGTCTGACTTACAAGTAGACTTAGTCTTGTTCAGATAGAATTATAGTTGTCTGTAGAAATCTAGGAAATAAAAGTTTTTCACCCCTTTTTTGTAGCTTGGGAAGGAAAGTAAGATATTGATGTCCCAGATGAGGAACATCTCATGTGTCACTTTTGGCATGACAGATGGGTTGACTCTCAGGGGCACTATGTCCTAATGGAAAATAAGAAAAGGAGGAACAGCCATGAGTGCCTGTTGTTCTGAGGATCTCTTAGCAGAAGTCAGAGCCAACAACAAAATGGTTTTCCAGGTGCAGAATGTGAGAGTAGAGGAAGCAGCTGACTTAAAGGGAGGCAGAGTGAGTTTTAACAGCACAAAGTTGAGATCCCTGGGTGGGAGGGCACAGGTTTTCTTTGATGGCTTATGTGCAGAACCCGTTTTAGAAATTTATTTCAAGCCTGGACTTATAGATGGACTGAAATGGTTGAAAGGTGAGCTTTAACTGAAGAATAAGCCAGAAAACTTTTCATAAGCTTACACATATAGGATAAAACAAGAGGAACCACTCACTTTATAGGGTCCTGCTTATTTGCTTGAGACCATATTAAAAATCTCTTTCATTTGGCCATGTAGGATTTTCTTGTGGTAGGTGTCCTTGCCTCCTGAAGAACTCAGAACACGTCTTCAGAAAATAGGTGTCTAGATGGAATGACAGTCTTATAGTCCATAGGCTTAGGTTGAGGGATGATAGGTTGGAGTGAAGCAACAAGCCCTTCTGTTGTGTCATCAGTACCTATTTGTGGGGCAGCTTGTGGCAATTCCCCATGATTAATCGAGAAGGGGGAACCATTGCTGGTTTGGCCAAAAGGGAGTCACCAGTATCATTTTTTTTTTTTTTGGATCTTTACCAGAACTTTTGGTAGCAGAGGAAGTGAAAGGAAGGTGTAAAGAAATCTCCCTGTTCACTGGAAGACTATAGCACCTGTCCTCCAAACCAAATGGCAAGGATTTCTGGTGCAAAAGAGGGGGAGTTGTTTCTTGCTTTCTGAGGCACGTAAGTCTATCTGTGGTGTTTACCACCTGTGGACTATATCTAGGAAGACCTGTTTGTTGAGCATCTGTTTGTGAGGGTCTTTGATTGACCTGCTAAGAGAGTCTGCCCGGACGTGTCCTGGGAAGGAATGCATACTACTTGAAGGGACATGTCTGCCTTGGTGGCTAGGTCCCAAGCACTCTGAGTCAACATACATAACTGGCATGATCTTGTCCCTCTTTGCTTGTTTATGTGGCATATTACTGTTGTGTTGTCTGCGATTATTATTAGAGGTCTTGGTTTCCGATGGAGGGCGAAAACGTTTAGGTTCTGAATGAGAGCTTTCATCTCTTTCACACTGATATGCTCTTTTAGGTAGGACTGCCAACAACCCTGGACCTTGTGGATTCCCATCCGTGCCCCCCCACCAAGCCTCTTCTGAGGCATCTCTGTACAGCTCTTGACTGTCTGTACTGTCTGTACCTTGAAAGGCAGGCCTGGATTGAGATTCAGCCTACCATAGGATCTCCTCCTTGAGTTAATTCATGAGCAAAATCTGTGTGTCCGGATAGTGAGAGTGTTAAGACCAAACATTTTTCAGGTACCACTGAATTTTCCTCATATGCATTCTGGTTAAAGGAAACACTGATATGTTTGCTGCCATGAATCCTAATGCCCAGAGAATCTCCCTGGCTGAACAACGTTGGAGAGAGGTTAGAGAGTGGAAGTAAGTTATGAAGCTCTGCACCCTCTCCTGGGGCAAGAAGATCTCCATGTTTTTGGTGTCTAGTCTGCAACCCAAAAACACTAGGTCTTGTGTGGGCTAAAGGGAATATTTTTTTTGAAACTGACAGTGAACCTCAGTTGCAGGAGGAGGGTGAGAGTGAACTCGAGATGCTGCAGTAAGATCCACAATGAAGACGCCTGGATTAGCAGACCATGTAAGTAGGGGAATATTTGTATTCTCTGAGTCCTGCAAAATGCTAGACAATTTGTGAAGACTCTGGTTGTCATAGAAAGCCCAAAAGGCAAAGCAGTAAACTGAAAATCTAATGAGCCAGTAGAGACTCTCAGGAATTTCCTCTAAGAAGGGTGCATGGGGATATGCAGGTAGGCATCCTTTAAATCCAGAGATGCTAGAAAGGCCTGCAAAAGGATAAAGGTGAGAATGGTCTTAAAAGACAGCATTTTGAAAGTGGGTACCTTGAGGAAGGTGTTGAGCTGGGAGACGTTCAGTTTGGGTCTCCCCAGTCCTTCTTGGCACCAGAAACAGTGTGGAGTAGAAACCCTCTGCCACAAACTGAGGAGGAACTGGTTCTGTGGTGCCTTGGGACTGTCGTTCCTAAAGGATGGGAGGGAGAAGATTTAACTGGTTGTGGGGCAGAGGTGGAATGCCATTGAAAGGGGGTTAATTATTTTCAGAGCATACTGCACCCTTTTTTGATGATGGTGAATACTCACTTGTCTGGTAATCTTTTCCCAATATGTAATGGAAAGGGAGAGAGAGAGAGAGAGAGAGAGAGTCTTTTTGAAAGGAGAATAGTAGGACCAGGGGGGAACGGGGGATGGGGAGGGGGCATTGGGAAGATTGGGAAAATAGTCACAGAGGTGTATCTGTGAAGGGAGGCCTCTCAGATCTGGGACCCTTTTCAGCGTTTCAAGAAATCTTTTTCTGGGTACCTTTTGGTGTCTTAGAAAAGGTCTATGCTCCCTTCTAACAACAGAAGTGGGCTTGGCTGGGTGATTCCTCTGACTTCTTGGCACTGAGGGAAAAAGTATTCGTCTGCAGTCCTTCATAGTTATACTTTGCTACTGCTAGGTTTTGAATAAGCTAGATGCCTGTGGTTCAAACAAAATGTCCCTGTCAGAGGGAAATCTAAAAGTTTAGCTTTGAAATATTTTGACATGGGCTGGTTACGCAACCAGGTATATCTGTGAATGACTGCTCTGGAAGAGGCCTCAACAGCATCACAGCTGCATTTTATACTATTCCTGGCTGCTTGAGAGGCCTGATTTACCAAGGATGAAATTTATTGCTTGAAATTTAGGCCTGACATGTCAGCAACTGCCTTGTTTAGATTGTTTATGATAGATAGACATTTTGTCATCTAGGTCTGATAATTAAAGGCCCTGAAGGCCAAGTGGAACAAGTGTAGATTTTTTCTCCCCACCTATCCATAGCTCTGCTGTTCTTGTTAAATGGTAGGGCATTGGCATTTGTCAGTAGCGTAGAAGGTTTTGCCTGAGGCTAAGGAAACAGATGAAGGGTCTGCTTCATAATTCTTAAAAAGGAAATGAAGATCATCTGGAACCTTGTAGAATCTATCTGGCCTTTTCAGAGCTGGGTGCTGAGAGTCAGAAGCTGCTGACATGGATGAGAAAGTGTCCATAAAGACCTCCAGGACTGGAAATGGCTGGAGTGCCCACCTCTAACAGACTGTAGTATTTCTTTTGAACATCAGATGTTTGCTTATATTTACAATGGTCTCTCCAAAGGATGCCTCTTCCATAGGAGAAACAGGAGAGAGAGAATCTTCAACATCAGAGGGCACTTTGCCAAAAGAGTAAATCTGAGAAGAGCAAGCTAAGCAATGGTCATCAGAAGAGGAGGATTCCGCAGTAATTTTCTGTGGAGTGGGTGGAAGAGCTGAAAAGCAAGGTGGCTTAAGAGACATAATGACTTGAACAGGCCCTGAGAAAAGTCTGTCCAGTCTTTCTCCATAGAAGAGGAGGAGAGGAAATGTGCTTAGTCTTTTGCTGCTTTTACTTTAGGGGTGATGTCCACTTGAATCAAGTGAGGAGGCTCTGACCCCTGATGTACTTCAATCAGTTTTTTCCAGAATTGCTTCCTGTACTAAAATTTGCGTAATGCTTTCAGGTCCCTCTGAGATGATCCATGTTTCTACCTTCTCAGTTGCAGTAGCAGTTTATTTTAACTTATGGTCCTGTGATACCATACTATCCTCGAATGGGGCATGATAAAGAGCCTGTGAGGTAGAATCTGATGTACTGTAGGCTGTATAACCTTTGCGGGTGCATCGGAATCAAACTAGGCAGACTGTGTCTCAGGCCTAGGCCTTTTGCATTTTTTCTTAGGAGTGGAAGGTACATCAGGTGTGGAGGGATCCACCATTTTTAGACTGGGCCAAACACTTTAGTCATTGAGTCTATAAAAATATGTTCAGCGACGACAAATGGGAATCTAATGTCTTTTGAACAAAAGACTTGAAAATACAACAAGATTTGTAATTGTGTTTTCTACCTAATCAGAAAAGACACAAGGTATACCAATCTTTGTAGGGTGTCCGCCTACCACACTCATAGTTACCTTCCTAGCATATCTAACAAAATCACAGCAAAACAGTTTAATCAAGAAGGATGGTTCCCAGTGGGGCACAACCTATACTTGATGCAGATGATCTTGCAGACACTGAACTGACAGTGCCGAGTAATGTGATTGTGACCTTCAGTGAGAGGTTTTGCTATGTGTGCATAATCACTGATGTGGCCCGCATGAAATGTGTTGTGCTTGTTAACCTAGACTACTTACAATGCTTTCCTGAAAAGCAATTGTGTTTTCATGTGATCTCTCCCCATGTTTCTGGACAGTACCGCATTCCCCTTGCATGACTGACTCCAACTTGACTCTGGTATGTCCTAACTAGTGCATGAGTGGAGGTGGCCACTGATTGGTGTACCACAATACCACGCATCAGTGTGATCATGGCATTATCTGTACCCTGTGCCATTTACAAGTAGTGTTGGAAATCCTCATGTGTACTCTGGAGGACTGCACCAGAGCTGCAATTTATACTGACTCTCTGTGGCAGATGCACTGTAACTTTCTGCAGATGTACCAACAATGTCATGGCAGATTTCCTGTTAGGTAGCCGATGCGTTACGTGCTTCCTGGGGTAACTCCAACAACTTCTTGCACTTGGATTCCCTTTGTAAGGTGTCTCTGTGGAAACGGTTACCTCTGAATGTCTCCCGTCTTCCTGGAAGTGTTCATCTGGGTCTGGAGATACTGATGCTGAGGTGCATGGCTCTTCCTGTACAAGGGTGAATGTAATGTCATTAGTTGCATGAATTGGTGATGCACTGTCACTTCCTGCAGAATTACTAAGATGCTGTGGGGTCTGAGATCTTATCAGTAAATTTGGGGACTGCCTGTTACTTTCCTCATGCTGCCACTTACATGTAGCCGCATTATCATCATCATTACCAGCACCACTAGTGTTCTCATTACCACTACCACCATCGATCTCATTACCACCACCACCACTTTTCTCATCACCACCACTATCACCGTTCTCATTACTACCACCACCACCGTTCTCATTACTACCACCACCACCGTTCTCATTACTACTACCACCAAAACCACCGTTCTCATTACTACCACCACCACCGTTCTCATTACCTGCATCACCACCATCACTCTCATTACCACCACCGTTCTCAATACCCGCACCAGCACCATTCTCATTACTGCCACCACCATCACTCTCATTATCACCACCGTTCTCAATACCCGCACCAGCACCATTCCCATTACTACCACCACCACCGTTCTCATTACCAGCACCACCAACATTAACAGCAACTGTTCTGCTGCTGCCATCATCCACGTTTATTGGTATAGTGGAACTGTTTGTATCTGATGCTGACTGTATAAAAAATGATTTGAAAACATTACTGATGATAAAATAGCATACACTACTGCATGCTTATAAAGGGGTGAGTGGGACACTTACCATGCACATTGCCTTCTTTGCTATTCTGTACTGATGTTCACCTAATAATAACTGTTGCGTGTTTAATGTGATCATTTCTTGACAGCATTCAGTTTTTTATATAAATATATGTTACTGTTTTTATATCAGCAAATGAATGCTGCAGCTGCACACATTGGTAATACCCGGTGCCACACCACGTCTTATTATTCCTGTGCTGCTGCCTTCTATGTAATAGACATCCCCATGAATGGATAGACGGTATTTATCATCTGATGTTAATTGAATAATTGTGGAAATTGCATTCTGCCTTGCCTTGCTTCTAGCATGTCCTTCCATATCATTTGCCCTATTCTTGCACAGTGCTAATGCTCTTTTTCTGCCACCCACTGCATTAATGTCGAGAAGTACTTGATTTCAGGTTTTGGTCCTCTCAGCTTTTTTTGGGCCCCCCTTTATCAAATAGAAGTTTTCTGTATGTCCTAAAGGCTGCCATGAGGATGTGCCTTTCCTCATGGCTAAAGTTATCCTCTCTTTGCTTTGGTCCCTTATTTTCCGTCATTATTGCATGTTAAAGTGCCATATTCACACAATGAAAAGTTTTTTATGTAATCAGGTTTAAAACTACAAAACATTTGTGCCTGCCACTCTCATAAGTTCATAGGTGTGTACTAGGCTAATGGCCCTGGAGTCTTTACAAGCCTAGCCCATAGGATTAACCGGCATTGTGCCACCCGGCATTACTTCCCAGTGCCTCTGTCGAGTAGAGCCAATGGAGTGATACTCAGGGTGCATTTTCTATTTCCCATCCACTCATCAAGAATTCTCTTGAAGAGGGCCAGTGAGGTGCTCAGTTTGACATGTATGGGAAGTCTATTCCATAGCATGGGCAGTCTCTGGGTTATGAACCTGTCCCTCTAGCATTTTCTGTTGATTGTGGTAATGAGGTTGAGGTCTCTGGAGCATGTAGTGTGGAGGGATTGGGATTTCTTTAGATGTAGCATTTCTAACAGAGCTGGGTCAGACATGGCTTTGTAGGTCAAGCAGAGATTGCCTCTAAGTAGGTGATATGAGACAGAGAATAGGTTCATAGGTTCATAGGTAGGTACTAGGCTATCGGCCCTAGGGCCCATACAAGCCTAGCCAAAAAATGTACCCTGGCTTTTGCCACCCAAGAAAATTATTTTCCTATGCCCCTGTTGAGCAGAGCCACAGAAGTGATCCCCGGGGCGAATTTCCCATTTCCCATCCAATCACCAAGATTTTTCCTGAAGAGTGCTAATGAGGAGCTCTGTTTGACATAGATAGATAGTCTGTTCCAGAGTATGGGAAGTCTCTGGGACAGGAATCTATCCCTCCAGCATGTTCTGTTTAATGTGGTGACAAGGTTTAGGTTCCTAGAGCGTGTAGCTCGGAGGGATTGGGATTTCTTTAAGTGGAGCATGTCCAACAGCTCTGAGTTTGACATAAGGGGCGTTGTACTCTATAATGGGTTTAATGAGTGATGAGTAGAGGGGAACAATGACCTCTTTTTTTCTGGATGAGAATCCTTTTGTGATGAGATGAGCCACGTAGAAGGATTTCCTGACCACTGTGGCGATGTGATTATCAAAGGAGAGACTACTGTCCACCTGTGTCCCAAGGTCTCTTATCACATTTTCGGCATTAAGTAGACTACCAGCTATGTGGTAGTTCTTGGGTACAGAGTTTTTACCAAAGGGGATGACAATACACTTTTTGGCATTGAACTTCAGGCCATGGCTTTGACACCAGGTATCTGTCTCAGTGAGGCCCTTTTGTAGTTTTTCCACATCATTAAGAGTTTCGATTATGGCTCCTAGTTTGCAGTCATCTGCAAACTTTGTTAGCCAAAGACCTTCTGTGTTGGCCTGCACTTCAGAGAAGTAGATACCAAACAGGAGAGGACCCTGGACTGAACCCTGTGGTACTCCACTTGTCACTAGTTGGAGTTTTTGATACTGTCCATATGGGACAAGTGTTTAAGGCCTAGTATCATCTTTGTGAGGTATTTTTGCGGCCTTTCCAGTTGTTGCAGGTGTCTAGTGAGCTACATGCCAAATGGGGTGTTATACTCGATGACTGGCCTAATGAGGGAAAGGTAGTGCGAGGAGGCAATAACCTCTTTCTTCCTGGATTCAAAACCCTTAGTAATGAGATGTGCCAGGTTGCTGTCAACCTGTGTTCCCAGATCTCTTATAATGCCTTCTGTGTTCAGTGGACTACCATCAATGTGGTAATTCATGGGAACAGAGTTTTTCCCAAAGGGGATGATGACACATTTTTTGCCTTTGAGCTGAAGGCCGTGATTCTGACACCAGTCATTGGTCTCAGTGAGGCCTTTCTGCAGGATGTCAACATCACTTGGGAAGTTAATAATAGCTCCCAGCTTGCAATCATCTGCGAACTTTGTCAGCCAGAGAGTTCCTTTGTGTTGGCCTGGACTTCAGAGAAATAGATACCAAACAGGAGAGGAACCAAGAACGAATCCTGTTGGACTCCACTCGTGACCGGTTGGCAATCTGACTTGGAGTCAGCTACTTTCACATTGTGGGTTCTATCTGTGAGCCAGTTTGCAACCCACCTAGTGATATAGGGGTTGATGCTGAGCTTAGTGAGTTTTTCTATGATTCCTGAGTGGGAAATGGTATCAAAGGCCGTGGTCAGATCAAGGTAGGGTGTATGAACCACCTTGCCCTCATCCACAGCTCTGTTGACTGACTGAAAGAAGTAAACCTGGTTGAGCAGGCATGATCTACCCTTCGCAAAACCAAACTGTGTGGAATCCAGAGTTTGGAGATTCCCTATATCCTTGTTTATTAGGTCCATGATGATGCATTCCATAACTTTGCATATCAGACTTGTCAGGCTAATGGGACGATAGTTCCCAGAGTCTGTAGTTGCTCCTCCTTTGTGGAGAGGGATGACTGTAGCAGTGCGCCATTTGGTAGGGACAAAACTGGGGGTGAGGCAGTGATTGAACAGGGCACACAGGTGAGGTGCCAGTTCACTCTGTAATTCATGCAGAATACAGCCAGGGATATTGTCAGGTCCCATAGAAGCTATATTCTTGGCCTTGGACAGTGCTGTTTTAACCTGTGCAGCAGTAATACTGGGTGCCTGGCAATCTACCGGTATTGTGATTGGTCCTTTGGGGGGGGGGGTAAAGTTGGCACTGGATCTGTTGCCCAGTATATTGGCAATATCTACTGGCTCAGTATAAGAGGTACCATTGTGCAGTAGCTCAGAGCTGCAGAGATTCATTTCTGCCGCAGTTCTGTTTTCATAGCTAGCTTTAGAGGATTTGATGAGGGATCTCAACTTTTTGTTGAGGTTGATATGGGAGTTTTTCCAGTCTTGGGACTTCACCTTATTCTGCATCACTTTCTTCTTTCTGTTGTAAAGTTTGCTTATGGCAGAGGGCCACCGGACTGGCTTCCTTTTTTGGAGGAGAGCTTCTTGGTTCTGTTGGGTATGGCAAGATCCATGCATTTGTGTAAGTGGTCATACAGTGCAGTGGTGTATGATTCAGTGGTCGTGCAACTATTCTCCATTTGCGCAGGTGCCGTGAAGTTAGCCTCCTCTATTTTTAGGAGTCCAAAGTTAGCTTTGGAGAAGTTTTTCATGGAGGTGTACGCATCCTTTATGAATATGGAAACATCTCAGCCTTTGGAGCTTCGATCCAAGTTCTGGGGCTGAAAGGTGTGGAATGAGTTATAGCCTGGTAGTGCAGGGGTGCTTTCTGCTGCTTTGAACCAGGTCTCTGTTACAGCACAAATTTCGATGTTCTCCATTTTAAGGAGTGCTTCGAACGAGTGCATTTTGAGATTTAGACTTGTAGCATTGAGCAGCATGACCCTCAGATTGCATTTGTTTGTAGCTGTTATGATGGTAATTTGGTCTTTGGAACACCGCCTAAAAAAGGCACTGTGGGGGTGGCAAGAGCATTGGCCAGTACCCGGAAGCCCAGGAATGACAGATGTGTGCTATCTCTGGTAAAGCATCGAGGTCTGTCAGTCATGTCATCCAAGGCAGACAGATACTGGATCCCCTTGCAATGACACCAGAAACTTAGTCAATTGTTGAAATCAATCATTTTCTGCTTGTACTGTGGTACCATTCTGGGTGATGGTAGGATGCTGCTCAGGGCTAGGGTCATACCCACCTGGGCTACATAATCCGAGAGCTCCTCCATGTCTCTTTTCATGTAGTCCAGGGAAGTATGTCTCAGGTCATTCACTCCCACATGTACATTGGCAGAGTCATATTTTTACCTGTTATTGAGTGACCTGAGTGCGTTTGTTATGTGGCGGATCCTGGCACCTGACTGGCAGCTGACTGTTACTTTCTACTTATTCAACCTAGTGAGTGGGACATCAGTGTGCCTCACTATCAAGTCACCTATGACTAGTGTGTTGGGCATGCTCTTTTGCCTTACAGGCTTTGGTTGAGTGGCTCACTGTTTAGGAGAGTTATGTGTCTCATGATTAGTGTAGTGTTGTGTTGTGGTGGTCGAGTGCATTTCTGCCTTAGAGGCCTCTGCTGTTTGGGTAGATTTTTATTAAGAGCCTACACGAAGGTGGGTGTGTGATTTGTGTTTTTGTGTGAAGGCAGTGCTGGTGTGTGTTCTGGAGGGCTATGTGTTCCATGTGGTGTGGTGCAAGTGTTGACCTTCTCCTCTTGACCAGCTATTCCAGTCTTGGCTGGAGAGTGCGTGGCTTCCAGTTTGGATATATAAGTACATCTCTTGCAAGTCTGAGTGTTGGGAGGTAAGAGGAGAGGGTTGTCGGTGTACATGAGGCAGTTGCTACATTGCCTCAGGATGCCAAGTTCACCAAGTTAATAGGAGAAAGCACAGGGAAATGACCTTTAGACATACCTGGAGGGGTGGGCATTAATAATAAGTACTGGAGCTGTTTCCTTGTATAACATTTAGTGCTGGTAGCACTTTTTTGTCCTGCAATAATTGCTACAAGAAGTCTGGTAAAGTGCTCGACTAAAAAACTAGTAAAAGTGCAGGAGAGGAGAGAACTAGCAGATCTAAAGGAAAAATTGAAGAGCAGACTTTTTGGCACTGCTCATAATCTTACAAACAGTCCTGGTTACAGCAAATCTGTATCTGGACTAATAGTTCAGGAAAGGTGGGAAACAAGTGCAAACATGGGCTTTTAAACCAGAAAGTTGAAAGAGATGGAAAAACTGCCCAAATGGCCAATAAACTACAATTTCTGGGCCAAAAGCCACTTCTCTTGTGGTAGATAGGCTACCTACTGCTTACCAATCCCACTGATAAGCTAGAATGCTTCCTTCCAACAAGGAAAGGCTTGGGGGGGGGGGCTCAGAAGTTTACAAACAGTCCTGGACATAGCAAATCTGTATCTGGACTAGACTACTTACAGGAAAGGCAGGAAACAAACTTAGAACTTTTTTTTGTTACAGAAAAGCAGCTGAAAAAGCACTAAAAACAATTCAGATGCAGTGCAGGCTAGAACACTTGCATTTTAGCAATATTAAAGCGAATATAGTTTAAATAAATGCAATTTATTCAAACGGTATTCTGAACTGAATTAAACTATTGTTTTATTCAACTCTGAGTAGTTAAAAAGTGCCAAAAATATACTTATCAGATCTAGATTTCCTGATTGTTTGAGAAACACACTCAGTCAGAACACAAGGAGATTCTAGCAATGGTAGATTTATTTTTTTTATTTTTTTTTTTTGTTTTTTTAGTAAAGTGGAAAGGGACAAAGGAGGAACAGAGATAATTCAATGTTAAGAAACTAAGTGGGTTGGCCTCCACCAATGTGGTCTCTGTACTAGGTAGAATGAGCTAATGACACTAGACTGGGAGGAATGTCCCAGATCAAAATTACAGTAGGGGTGGGCAACTGCAAAGCCCCCAAGTAGAAGAACAAGATGGCAATAGGGAGGAAGGGTGGGTGGGAAACAATCAGTTATATGATGCACTCCTTGGCAGGAAATCAGAAAGAACAAACAGATGTTTAACAAATGGAGAAAATTTCCAGTTAATACCTTACACACAGTGAAACTAGCTAAAAATGATTTACAAACAGTGCAACAGTAAAAACCTTATTTATCAGACCCTGTGAGGCAGACAATTTTAGTACAACTGTGCAGATTAGTTTATAGCTATAAAATACTGTAAAAAGTATGCAGCCGACAAAAAAATGCTATAAATATCTGGAATAAGCAATGACTAGTAAAAATAAGCAAAAAAAAAAAAAAAACAGCTGTTGAACTTGTTATGTATCACAGATCAGAGTTTTGGTCAATACCCCTCCTCTTTTTAGCTCTGTGTGAAATGGCAAAAAACACTCAGGGTATCTTCTTAAGTAACAGAAGTTTAAACTTGAAACCACTTTAAAAAAGCTCGAAAGAACCAATGAGGTGCTTACTCATAAAAAATGTTAGCTAACACAAACCACATAATTATATATAGACATCTCAGTCTAGTCAAGTAAAATTGTGATATATTACTTGGAGTGCATCAAGGTCATTAGAACGATCAGTTTGTGACAAAATGGTTCCTTCCCCTGCCCTCTAGCACTGTCACATATTCGTAATATGGCCAATTTTCATTCACCTCTGCAACTCAGTACTCTCCCAGTAAAGACACATAGATGTTAATATCCTTACCACTGCAGACCTTCACAGTTGCATGACTGCATTTCTATCATGTATGCACAGTGACTAGTTGATACCAAAGTTATGATTACTATAGTAATCACTAATCATTTCCACTACTTTTGTACTGAAATTCAACTTCTAAAATATTTGCTTACTTTACGTCATGTGTGGTATCCTAAAAATTTGCCGCCTAACTCATATGTTAGAAAATTAATATGGCGATGTTCAACTTTTTTGCATAAATTCAGGATCATTTACACGTTTTATGGAAATGAGGCCTTTTTTCATTTAGGCCTATGAATTGTAGTAATACGCAAATGTTACATTGACGTGGATGTAAATTGGTTTTGCATGATTATGAACACAGGCGCAAAGTTTCATGAACACTCTGGGTACAACTCTGCAGTCCGCAGCACTCCTCAGTAGTCACAAGCTTGCCATAGTAACACGCAAGTGGCCCTAGACTAACCTTAGAATATAGTTTAAAAAAAATGGAGTCATCTGAATGACAGTTTGCACCAACATGAAGTCCAATCTCGGCCCATCTAACATCATCTGTTACACATTAGCATCTCAAACAGCTCATAAATTCCTAGAACCTGTACATAACATACATAGTAATATATATCATACTTTTTTACTGCTGATGTACTACAAGAGGCATGTATAAATGACATTCAGGTGTAATATTCCAAAAACTACATCTTACGCAATGACTAGCAACAGTAGCATTGTAAACCATTTATCTTACAATTGCTCAATATATGTCATTTTCTGTTGAGCATGCAAGTAAAGTGTGACTGATTTTCTTTAAGGAAAAAAATGCATGTGACAAAGTATTTTTAGTTAACCCAAATTTGCTAGTAATACTGATGCTTGGTGAATTATCTCTGCTATTTAACTGGGTTTGGTTAAGGTGATAGCACACCCCAGAGGGAGTAGTTCTGAACCTCCGAACTACAGCCCTGGTCTTAGTTACTTCATTCTAGCTGTGGCACTTCATGTCATGGCATCACCAGGCACAAGGCTGGTCTCACACAGAGACTCTTATTATGCTCTACATTCTCAATGAGTCGTAGCAGGAAAAGATCGAGGCATGTACAAAAACTGCAACCTGGAAAAAGATTGATATATGACAGGAGTTGGGTGACCACTTGGGATCACTGACAGGCATCACCTCTTGCGGCCGGCAGTGCCATCATAGATATGATGACTTACATGTATACTTAATTAATAAGCTGCATATATAGTTCTGTAAATGAAAAGCATACATGTGCAGGATTACAAGAAATACTATGCAGACTGAAAAAAAAAGTTTATAGTTACAGATGATTTATCATTGCATAAACTAAATTACTATTTATATGCAGCCAGTTTTGGTAAATAAATTGTTTGTGTTGGGCACAGAATTAAAGCTAGAACACTTGCTTAACACAGTTGTTTGTTCAAAAGTAATATAAGTGCACAGACAGCATGGCTTAAGTAACAGTCAGGCCACACACTACAGTCAAAGTGGAGGCTGGGTTGGGGGTGGGGGGGTTGCTGTGCCAAGTGACTGACCAGGACATATTTTACTCAGAAATGCCTAGTTCTTCAGTAGCTATCAAATCACACACAGTTGTACAGCAAAAGTAATGAATTGCTACATTTGCCTGTATGTGAATAACTTCCACCTGAACACAGTGTTACATTCATACCATACTATTTTGAAAACAACATTCCACCCACACTGTATACATTTCTTTTTAACTTGCATTATAGGGAAGATTGTCAAACCGCAAGAATGCAGTCATCCGTATGTAAACCAAATCCAAAAAAATAAAATAAAATAAGCAAGTACTGCAGTGAATGCATTGCCTTATATATATATATATATATATATATATATATATATATATATATATATATATATATATATAAAAATATTTAAAATACAGGTAAACAAGAATTGTCTTGTGTCTTAATAGCTGAGAAGGAAATAAGGTATAGCAAAAGGCAGCAAGAAATAAAAGTAGCTAGGCTCGTTAAAGTCACTGGTAAGTTATGACTACAGTACCATACAGTAATATTTGCTTGACTGATTTTATTATATATTATATTAATTTTAACTGAGTCAGTAGTGGGCATTCATTACATAACTGAAACCAGTACTGACGTACGTCAGTATACAAGTGAAGTTCTCTGTCTTAAACTAATTTAATGTGTATAAAAAGTATATACCGCTTATCTTAGATGCAGTAAAGTCATTACATTACTGTAAAGGTACGCCACTTACCTTAAACAAATGCAGTGAAGTCATTACGTTACTGTAAAGTATACAACACTTACCTTAAACAAATGCAGTGAAGTCATTATGTTGCTGTAAAGTATACACCACTTACCTTAAACAAATGCAGTGAAGTCATTACGTTGCTATAAAGTATACACCACTTACCTTAAACAAATGCAGTGAAATCTTTGCATTACTGTGAAGAACACTGCGTAAGAGATGATGTGAGTGTATAAGTGTGGTAGTCTGTCAAACTGCAGTGAAATCATTACATTAATGCATACAAATATGAGGATATATCAATATAAACTGCATTATTTTATTTTTCAGTAACTGTGGCATTTCTAAATGGGATTTGTTCTGAATATTAGATACAAACATTTACAAAACTTCAGAGGAATATACTGTCCCTTCTAAGTACTCACAAGCACTTCCCATATGAATTCACCAGAAGTCTGCATAAGCACTGCTTGAATCCTTTCCAAGTACACAACTAGTTCCCACATGAGTACTCCCAACTAGTTCCCAAATGAGTACTCCCAACTAGTTCCCAAATGAGTACTCCCAACTAGTTCCCAAATGAGTACTCCCAACTAGTTCCCAAATGAGTACTCCCAACTAGTTCCCAAATGAGTACTCCCATTTTATGCATAAACACTTCCTGCACACAATTTTTACTTCAATAAAGATTTAATTATAGTGTAAAATTATTTTAAGAAATGAAATGCCATGTAACATTATGTCTGTATTTATTTTGTATTTTTTATTTTGCCCCTACACATTTTTCCTCTGTTTTTATTATTTTGATTATGCATTTCTTTCTCATTTATTATTTTGTTTCTCTCCCATTTATTTTAGCATGTTTTACAGATTCAGATCCCTCGGGAGCAGCTACAGAAAAATTTTGTGCAAACTTAATAATACATAAAAAATATGCTAAAGAGTTATATAGGTGAATTGCTTGCATTCCTTTTCTAACTACAGATATAATAATTGCTGCCATAAGTAAAATCATACACTCAATTTCCATCAGAAGAGACGACGTACTAGATGGTTTCCTACACAGGATGAAAGAAAGCCTGATTAAACTCCATAGTCATGTTAAATGAAAACTGCACCATGAAACTCAAAAAATGTTTGTTTGCTGAGCATGATAGTCTGATTAATCAAGAAAAGCCCATTTTCAGCATAGGCCTAGGGAGAAAAGCTCTAGACATTGAGAATAAAAATCTGGATTTATACCCATATATCAAAAATGCAGCATATTGCATGGCAACTGATCGAACATAACTGGTCGGTCAGCAGTTTATCGAAAAGTAAAACAAAAAAACAAACTTTTGTTGTTGTAGGGGACAAGCCCCTTGTGCACCCCAACCCCCTGCTAATTTTATATATATATATATATATATATATATATATATATATATATATATATATATATATATATATATATATATATATATATATATATATATCAACTCCGAGACTGCATTACAGTGGAGAAAGGTCAAATTTCCTGATCATGCTGTATCACAATCTCATGCAGAAAAAAAACATTATGTGCAATAAGCTGATTTTTGATCAGCTGTGCTGGCTTTTTTTCTGTTTGACAAGTTATATTGTGGAAGACTTGTTGGTAACTCAAAGGTCACATTTAATAATGGTGATGTGACCCTCTTAAACTCATGTATAAATAAGATGATGGGGAATGCAGTTTGCATAGAGTCTAAAGAAAACGGTACAATAAAAATAGAGACAACATACAATAATTGTCTAATATGTAGCATTCTAATACTATATTAAGAATGTATATAGACATTAATGGTCAAATACATGGAATCCTAAGGAAAGATGATATTACTGTAAAGATCATTGTTTTTATCCAGCAATGAAATAACATACATTGATCTCACAGTTGGAAGAAAAGGAAGCAGAATAGGAGGAAATAGTAGGAAAGTGAGTAGAAATGAGAAGTAAAGGTGAGAATGTAGGGATATTGGAGGAAAAGGGGAAAATTTGGGAAGAATTGGAGGTGACATACTACAGCTATGCCAGCAGCTTGTGGTTTATGCTTAAGGCATCATATAGACATGGTAGAGGCTTGCAGTTTCCACATTAACCTGGTGAGATACCTGTGCACAGCCAGGAGTCAGTCAAGTGGTGTATTAATTTGGGTTTCAAGTCTTTTAATGTGCCTGTTTGTTCTAGTGAAAGTGGTAGTCTGTTCCAAACTTTGACGACATAACCGGAATATAGAGTATCTTCTATAGTATTGTTTGACTTTTTGATGGCCAAAAGTTGTTTTTCTCTGAAGCATACCTGTCTGCACAATGAGAACTGCCAAAGGATATTTTGTGGTGAAGGGCAATTATGAGTTATATCAAGTTATAACAATCCTTTTATGCCTAAAATACTATCCAAGTTTACATTGTCAAACTATTCAACTCCCTGTTTTCTTTCCCGAACCTAAACATGAGAGAGGAAGGATACCTTGGATGTCCAGACAACTCTGTTACTATCTTGACAGAACTAAATTTTTCAGATCATTGGATCAGTTGTTCATTTCTTATGAAGGTAAGATGACGGGATGACTAGGAGTCACCACAATTATCTTGGGGATTCATTCTGAATTTTGGAAGTATCCTGGATATTAGTGGACATGGTGAAAAGACCTACAGGAACATACCAGTCCAAAGAAAATAAAAGACATCTTCAGCCTTCTTCAGTGAAAGTCCTGGAACAGAGTGTTGCCAATTGATTGTTTATAGAGGAGGCAGAGAGGTCTACTTGACAGCTGGATCAAATCTTGGAAGACTGCTGGATCTAGTTTCCATTTGTGATGGTCTGCCTTGGTCCTGTTCAGTGTGTCTGCCACACAGTTGTGCTGTGATGGAATGTAGGATGCTTGTAAAGTGAGTGTGTGCTCTGAAGATATATCCTAAGCTAACATGACTAGTCTTCAAAGGGGATATGACCTGGTTGCCCCTTGCTTGTTAATGTACCACATCCCTGTGATATTGTCTGTAACCAATTGAAGAGGTCCTAGGGACCGGTTCAGAAAATTGAATGAAAACAAAAATTCCCCCAACGTTGTGGTGAACTGTCTCAAAAAGGAAAAACAGGATATTGCACAAAGCTAAAAGATGTCATAGCAGTCCCATTCTTACATTACAATCTGAAGAAGATATTTATCGGAAGTGCTTATTGTGTGGATTATAAGGGACTTTTGTTTGACTTCGTTTTTTACTTTGTTTTTTACTTTGTTTTTCCATTAAATAGAGACTGATTTTAGACCAACACCAGCTTCTGGATTTATTGCATTTAAAGAAGCCGTTTTTGGTGAACTTACTGTCTTTGTTTCCGGTTAAAGAAAATTGAGTGCCTTCATCAGGACAAGCCTCTCCTTAATCTTTATATGCTTGTGTTTGTCTTTGGTGTCCACACCCACTTGCACTTTTATCTCTGTCTTGAAACTGCTCCCCATGCAAAGTCTGAAGCATCTGAGGTAACTGACTGCTTAGGAACAGGGAGGGAGAAAGGAATACCTTGATTTATGGATATCTGTTGTCTCCACCAAGGTATTTCTCTTCTGACCAACCCCAGTACTGGGATCTGAAAAGATAAAGGGTAGCGATGCTGAAACCAACCAGATTTCAGGTACCAGTGTATCTTTCTCATCCAGAGTCTTGCCAGAGGTATCATGAGAATCATGGATGACATGAGATACAAACTCCTGAGGTATTCCCTTGCAGTGACTGAATTCTGATTGGAAAACCTTAGAAATAGATCTGAATAAAGATCTATTTTTTGCCTGTGGAAGAAATGCTCTTTGAACTGAGGTGTCTAGTTGACATCCCAGGAACACAATCCTGGGTGAGGGAGTCAAGAAAAACTTGAATGCTGCCTTGGAATCCCAGCCTGTACAAGAGATCTCTCACCCAAGAGAGAGATTCGTGACATTTTGAAAAAGACTCTGCAAAGATAAGCAAGTCATCTAAATGTGGAAAAAATGTGGATACCCTGTAACCTGCAATTAGCTAGAACTGGAGCTAGACACTTTGTGAACACTCTTGGAGCACTGGATATTTCAAAGTGTTATGCAGAGAACTGATAATATGATGCAGACACACAAAACTTTAAGAAATCCCCAAAGTGTGGATGAACAGGACTATGATGATCAGCATCTTTTAAGTCTAGTGTTATCAGGAAACTTGGAAGAGGAAGCAGCAGATTGTAAAGTGACATCATTCTGAATTTGGGCACTATCACAAACAGGTTTAGGAAAGAAAGACCTAGAAATGGTCTCCAAGCATTTTTTTTTTCTTTCTTTGGGGCTAGGAATATCCTTCAGGAAAGCCCCTTCCCCACCTGGGGAAGTGACAGTTTGGAAAAACATTGTTTGATATGGAGCGTCAAAATGTGAACAAAGATTCCTGTGTGGTAGATGTTACACATGAGCAGTGTTTAGCTGTCTCCATGGAGAGAGTCTGTTGGATTGGTGCATATAACAGAACTGGTGTCAGGAAGGCTTGCAGGTGATATTCTGGTGAGAATAATTTAGCAGGATGATCTAGGTGACAGATCTGCTGTTACATGCGGTGAGATGGCAGATCATTTATTTTTTCATTAGTCCTAAAAATGGTAATGTGGAAAAGAAACCAGTAGCAGCAGGGAATGCAGCAGTTAAAACTTATGCAGCAGTGACAGGAAGTAAAAGAGGACAGCAGCAACAAACTGAGAAGGTGTCGTGTTTTGTGGCAGCAAATCATGTAGTAACTAAAACACATGCAGCAGTGACAACAGGCTAAAAAGGAACGTGGAAACATACTGTAAGTAAAACTGTTTTTAAAAAGAAAAGCTCAACTGTGAGAAAAGGGACAAAAATGGCACTGTAGTAGACAAATGTTATGTGTGGGACAATTTGGTAACTGTTCTGAGTTTGAAAGTTCAAAACATTTGGGCTTTTATACATATTGGGACAGAGACATTCTGTGACAACATTTGAATCTGATGGGCTGATAATGAAATTTCTGGAACTGTGTAACAAAAAGGAGAACATTTATCTGTGGAACAATTATTTGATTTGTGGTAGAAAATTAAATGTTAAAAGAATGTTATTGCGCAGTTCAGAACTAATAAAATGGAAGATGATAATAATAATTGCATGCAGGGTCTGTGTAAAACGTTTGATAATATTGTTTAAGTTGGAGATGTGAGAAAGTTATGGAATCGGGGGCGCAGCTTGCAAGCTTTTTTGAAATGTGAACATAGCATGGTGAAACACCCGCCAAGTGTTATTTTTGTGGTTGGTCATCCACGGGACATTAAGACAAACACTGGCTAGATAAATCATGTTAGTTTTGCAGGGACTTTTCTCATGTAATTAATGACTGTGATAAGGTACAATATAACCAGTGTGGGAGAAAGGACATGAGCAAGAAGGTGTGTGCCTGAATTTGTTTTGAATGGATTGTCAAGAGCAAGCAGTAAAAAGTGAAAGTAAAATGGGAAAGGGAAGAAAACATATATGAGGGAGACAACACAAGGCTGGGGCAGAGGGTGTGAAATAGGTGAAGAATAATCTGTAGAAGAAAAATGTGGATGGGTAAATGAAGAGAGAGTGTGCATGCAGGAACAAAGGTCAGGAGAAGGGACTGATGCTAATACTTTTTTGAAGGTCTAGCCAGTGAAAGATAAGATACTGGGGATTACGGATTATTTGTACATAACCCCAAGAAAAAATAATTAATTGGAGAAAGAGTAAAAGTAAGAAAACAAAAATTAAAAATATTTCCCCTAAACTTAAAAAGAAAAGGAAAAGCCTTTTTGTTTGCAGTAAACCACTCTTGTATTCCTGTAGATATTTTCCAGGCAGACAGCTAACCAGAGTAGAATGTACACATTCTCAAGATCATACAATCCTTCTTTGAGCCTTAATTTGTCCGGTTAATTCAAAGTAATTATTCATTATTCAAAAGATGTACACATTCTCAAAATCAAGCAATGAAAACATGAAGCGATCCTTCTTTGCGCCTTAAGTTGTCCAGCTCATTCAAAGTCATTTGAAATTATGCAAAGGATTACTTTGAATAAACCGGACAATTTAAGGCTCAAAGAAGGACTGCTTTATGCTTTTGTTGCTTGATTTTGAGAATGTGAACATTCTTCCCTGGTTAGCTGTCTGCCTGGAAAATACCTACAGGAAAGCATAAGCAGATTACTGTCAACAAAGAGGCTTTTCCTTTTATTTTTACTTGTTGGTCCCGGGGAGAACCAGCCACTCCACCGGGTTTGGAGAGCCTATAAGGAGACCTGCCCCACAACAGGTAGCCTACATTTTGTACTAAACTTAAAACTAAGGAGTACTTTCAGTGAATGTGAACAGCATTATTAATGCTGCAGGAAAGATAGGGATACTGGAATGGTGTGCTAAATGTTATGTGGGTATTATTCTGTTAAGAGGATGTAACATTCCTGACAAGTGAGGAAAGACTGAAAACAGAAAAAAATTGGCTGTTGGAAATATAATATGGAACTTAGGAAGTGAATATTGTTCTGGAGTGGCTGTACTCTGTAAAAACAGTGAAAATACTAGATGGAACTTTGTTAAGGAATCAATATCCTTTGTCATTCCAGATTCTGGTTCTGAGGTTTGTGAGATGAGAAATTCTTTAGTAGAGAGACCAATTTTATCTGAATTGAGGTCTCACATGTTCCCATCCAGCTCCAGCACACTGTTGTGTGTTAACTGTTATGCATGTGAGGTGGAAAGAACATGTTTATAGAATTATAGCATTATTTGCTTATATAACTAGCAAGAAAAGGGAGAATCTGTTTCATCAAATATTAGACTATCTGATGAGTAACAAAAAATTACAATTGCTGGGAACTTTAATTGGGGTTAAAAGGGAAAATACAAAAAAAAAGGGGAAGGTGTAAAAAATGCAAGAAGTGTTAAAATGTGGTAAATTAGCCATGTGGAACAAACGTCAATGGCCTTATAGAAGGGAGCACTTGGCTATGAAATTGATTTTGTATTATCAGAAGGCTTGGGGGTAGCAGATGAGGATAATCTTGTGACAGGTTTTTGACAATTTAGTAATATGGATGGAGCTGATGGAATAATGGGAGCACATTAAACCAGGAAAGGGAATAAAAAGAGCAAACGAGAAACTGGAGAGTGGAAGTATTAGTTATGGACAGATCACATGACCCAAAGGGCTTGTATAAAACCTGCTCTGAATGGTGCAATGAATTTCACTAACATAGAGAAAGTGCTTTTCAATGGCAGGATGAAGTAAAGAAGAGAAAGTGAAGTTTGGCAAAATGTATAGAAATGTATTACAGAATTTAGAGAGTAATAGAAGTGAGTATTATAATGGGAAAATGTATAGAAATGTATTACAGAATTTAGAGAGTAATAGAAGCGAGTATTATAATGGGAAAATGTATAGAAATGTATTACAGAATTTAGAGAGTAATAGAAGTGAGTATTATAATGGGAAAATGTATAGAAATGTATTACAGAATTTAGAGAGTAATAGAAGTGAGTATTAAAATGGGAAAATGTATAGAAATGTATTACAGAATTTAGAGAGTAATAGAAGTAGTATTATAATGGGAAAATGTATAGAAATGTATTACAGAATTTAGAGAGTAATAGAAGTGAGTATTATAATGGGAAAATGTATAGAAATGTATTACAGAATTTAGAGAGTAATAGAAGCGAGTATTATAATGGGAAAATGTATAGAAATGTATTACAGAATTTAGAGAGTAATAGAAGCGAGTATTATAATGGGAAAATGTATAGAAATGTATTACAGAATTTAGAGAGTAATAGAAGTGAGTATTATAATGGGAAAATGTATAGAAATGTATTACATAATTTAGAGAGTAATAGAAGCGAGTATTATAATGGGAAAATGTATAGAAATGTATTACAGAATTTAGAGAGTAATAGAAGTTAGTATTATAATGGGAAAATGTATAGAAATGTATTACAGAATTTAGAGAGTAATAGAAGCTTAGTATTATAATGGGAAAATGTATAGAAATGTATTACAGAATTTAGAGAGTAATAGAAGCGAGTATTATAATGGGAAAATGTATAGAAATGTATTACAGAATTTAGAGAGTAATAGAAGCGAGTATTATAATGGGAAAATGTATAGAAATGTATTACAGAATTTAGAGAGTAATAGAAGCGAGTATTATAATGGGAAAATGTATAGAAATGTATTACAGAATTTAGAGAGTAATAGAAGCGAGTATTATAATGGGAAAATGTATAGAATGTATTACAGAATTTAGAGAGTAATAGAAGCGAATATTATAATGGGAAAATGTATAAAAGCAACTGAGAAATAAATTAAGGCATTAATGTTTAGGCGGAGAGATTATTTAAAAGGGATGAGGGAGGAGGTATCTGCATATTTAGCTAGAATAGTAAAGGAGGATATTAGCATAGTAAGGGAAATGTAAAATGTAAAAGGATAGGTAAAGAAAAACACAAGAGCAAACTGGGTATTGCAGTTCAGCATGTGGAAAATATGTAAGACTAAAAAGAAAGAAAATAACAGAGAATGGAAAGTAAAAAAAAAAAAAAAAAAACTTTACAGAAGTAAGAAAGAATTTGCTTCGCTCCCCTACCCCCTGTTACTTTATTATTATACTTCCAACATATACATTTCACTTGGACGGTGCAGTGGTGCAGCAGTAGCACTGTCGCCTCACAGCAAGAGGCTCTCCGGTTAGATTCTTGGCTAGAGTGCATTCTGTGTGGAGTCTGCATGTACTCCGTGTGTTTGAGTGGGTTTCCTCCGGGTGCTCTGTTTTCCTTCCACATTTCAAAGACATGTGTCTGGAGCATTTCTCCCTGGGCCTCCGCTGAAAATTGACTTTGTTCCAAGTCGGACTTTCCCAGTAAACAAAATGTTAAATAAAATAAATATAACTTTTGATTCTAATTCTGTAACCCTTCCCAAACAACCTTATTACTATCATACAAACACTCCTGTTTCTTTTTCCCTAATTCTCAACTTCCATTTAATTTTTTAGGACTTTTCCCAGTTACCTTTCTCCCTCCCATACTGCTTTGCACTAAATTCATTCAAACTCACACTTTTCCCTAACAGTACATATCTAGCTACATTGTATCTTCTATTTTCCAAATAAACCCTCACTGCTTCATATTTTTCTACATCCTCATACTCTAGCCTTTTAAACCGCTGTATTCCTTACATTCCAGAGAAGATACCGGAACAACCTAACTCTCTTCCTTCATAGAAAATCCTAGATACCTTCTACCAGCTTTCAGACTCCGCCACCACAAAATATCCTACTGTGCTGCAACTTCTTGTTTCCTTCCTGATGCGTACTTCCCCACTAGCTGCCATTAATAAAATACAGACCCCCTTTACTTAATCATGCTAGTCCTCAACTTTTCCTTTATTCTTCTCCTCCTACTTATCCCACCATGACTTTATAATAGCTCTCAACATCTCTCCATCTCTGTTCCAACCACCTATTCATACTTTCATCACACTTAAATACCTAAGTCAATTAAATCACACGATTAATTAACTATACAACATTAAAATTGACATTAAAGACAAAGTTTTTTAGAAAGTCAATAAGACTATATGAACTCATTTACATACTAAAAACAAAACTGTGAATGAAAGCTTAACAAAGTGTCCGTGCTTTCCTGAGGAGTAGTGTTGGTTTTGACTTTTGTTTTCTGGTTTAAGTGGAAAGATAGTCTCCAATAAACAGGTATCAGTAATTCCCCAATATACTAAAATCTTTCTAGGAGACAGTTCACCCCTAATCCTGGCCCCACCTGTCATAATGAACATCAAGACCATTCCCTTCCACAAACTACTCTATCCCGCAGTGGTTAACCCCCAACCCCAATGATCTTACTTTTGCTGCCATAAATGTTAGAAGCATAATAAATGAACCTGCTGAACTACATGCTTTGATTACCGAATATAAGCCTGATATTCTCACTGTAGCTGAAACTTGGCTTAAACTCAGCATACCAACTCCAAAATAACACCTCCCAGCTATAATATCATCCATATCGACTGTAAAAAGAGAAAATGTAGTGGTACTGCTATAATATTTCCCAACAAATACCCCATTTCCCCTTGCAACAAACCAATAACAAAATTCAATTCAACACAACTTCTTATTACTTTCCTGAAAATAAACAGTTACAACCAAATATGTATTACTGTCCTTTATATCCCTTCTTCTTCTTCTTCTTCTTCTTCTTTCGGCTGCTCCCGTCAGGGGTCGCCATAGCAGATCAACTGTTTCCATTTCTTCCTGTCCTCTGCATCTTGCTCTCTCACACCAACCACCTGCATGTCCTCTCTCACAACATCCATAAACCTTATCTTAGGCCTTCCTCTTTTCCTGTTACCTGGCAGCTTCATCCTTAGAATCTTTTTTCCCAATATACTCTGCATCCTTCCTCAGCACATGTCCAAACCAACGTAATCTTGCCTCTCTGGCTTTGTCTCCAAACCTTCCAACCTGGGCTGACCCTCTAATATACTTATTCCTAATCCTGTCCATCCTCGTCACACCCAGTGCAAATCTTAGCATCTTCAACTCTGCCACGTCAAGCTCTGACTCCTGCCTTTTTGTCAGAGCCACTGTCTCCAACCCATAAAACATAGCTGGTCTCACTACCCTCTTGTAAACCTTCCCTTTCACTCTTACTGGTACTCGTCTGTCACAAATCACTCCTGACACTCTTCTCCACCCACTCCATCCTGCCTGTACTCTCTTCTTCACCTCTTTTCCACACTCACCATTACTCTGAACTGTTGATCCCAAGTACTTCAACTCATCCACCTTCACCACCTCTACTCCCTGCATCCTCACCATTCCTCTAGCCTCCCTCTCATTCACACACATATATTCTGTCGTAGTCCTGCTGACCTTCATTCCTATTTTCTCTAGAGCATATCTCCACCTCTCCAGGGTCTCCTCCACCTGTTCCCTACTCTTACTACAAATCACAATGTCATTCGCAAACATCATAGTCCACGGAGACTCCTGTCTGATCTCGTCTGTCAACCTGTCCATCACCATTGCAAATAAGAAAGGGCTCAGAGCTGATCCTTGATGTAATCCCACCTACACCTTAAAAGCATCCGTCACTCCCACCGCAGACCTCACCGCAGTCACACTACCCTCGTACATATGGATATGTACTGTCCTTTATATCCCTACTGGTGACAATACATCTGTAAAGGAAGATATCCTATATTGGATATCCATCACAATTACACAAGAAATACTAATACTAGGTGATGTACTGGGACCAAATCCTCCTCCCACCACTGTGATGCACTCCACTCCTTGAACTGGCTGGAACTCCCCCACTATCTTACATTCAGCTGTTAACTGCTGACAAACTCATTTTTAAACCCTCTAACCGCACTTCTCTCTCCTCCATACTGACTTTGCATCATCCTGACAGACTACTCAGTTCCAATAACCAGAACCTCCTCAAAGTGTACAAACCCTTACGTGCACCTGGGCAATTTCTACTGTCTTTCTCCCTTGCTTGCCTATGGAATTCACTTCCCCCCACCCAAAAGCACTCCACCTTCAAGACCATGCTCCATTCCCATCTCTCTCTCTCTCACCCCACCTGACTCCCTCTATATCATTTCTACTCCCCCATCCTTTTTTCTCCTTTCTCAAAACTCAGCCTAGTGACTCCCTTCATGTCATTTCCACTCCCTCTCATTTTTCCTTTCTCATAACTCAGCCTATTCACCTTTCACTCTTCTGCTCTCTTGCTCTAATTCTTCCTACCTCTCACCTCGTGAAACTTTGAGTGCATAAGTGCCTGCACTCCAAATTATACTTATGTACTTCAAAATACTTATGTTTTAATTTCATTCAATGCTTTGTTACAACACCTTGCTCAAATGTTATTATTCTGTCTTCTATATTACTGTGTTTTTAGTAGTTTTGAAAACTGTATTGTACTTAACTTTGTTGATATTAGCTTTGTAATAACTGTATATGGAGCTTTTCTCTCCGGGCCTCCATTGAAAATGGGCTTATTTTGGCCCAATGGACTTTCCTGGTTAACAAACTGCAAATAAATAAGTAAATAATTGTGAATGTCAATTGGTTGGACATAAATGATAACTACCCTACATCTACATGAAGTTATATGGTTTCTCATAGCTAATTAATAGCCCCACACAGTATAGCAAGACTTCAAATTCACTATTAGACTGTAAGCTAGTATCAGACCCTAGCAATTGCAGCACCTCTTGTACAATGTCTAACTGTTTCAATGATCCTCTCCCAATCTGTACAACCATACATGTCACACATCCACTTAAACATCATGTTTATAAAACAACATGCGACCTTTCCTAGCTTAACCCAGAAATGTTCATTACTGCTCTATCATTTATTCACAGGAACTTCCTAAAACTCCTCCCCTTAGATGATGCTGTAAATTAATTCAGTATTATGTTCCTGAATATCCTAAATAGCCTTGCACTTCCCAGAAGGAACAGACTAAAAACAAATAATGCAAGTTGGCTATCCAAAAAGAGTAGAATACTAATGCAGGATTGAGAAAAAGCATGAAAGAATGGCAAACATAAAACACAGTATCTTAAACTTCAGAGTGCATCACAATCGTACTAAAAAGCTAAATAACTAAAAGACAAAAAAGTAAATTATAATAACTTTCAGTATAATAGTAAAAACAACCGAAAAAATTCTGGACAGCCATTAAAGAAATCTTGCATCCCATCCAAAAATTCAACCCTAGCCCCTCTCCCAGTAACTCAGCACTCAAAACCACAATACAGTTCAACTCTTATTTCATAGATAGTATAGCATCCGTAACCAAGAATTCCTTGACATCTAATCCTTACCCTGCCCAACAGCAATATATCACCATATCCATTTTCACCTTCATACCTGTGCCCACATCCTATATAAAACTATTTTTAAACTTTTAAACAAACTCAAATCATGCTCTTCTTCACCTGATGACTTTCCAAGTGAGTACCTTAAAAACAGCAGCCAATAACCTTCCCTATCCTGTCTCAATCCTTATAAATAAGGCAGTCCAGGAATCCTATGTTCCCTCTCTCTGGAAAAAGGCACACATTATCCCTCTGCACAAAGGAGGAAATTTATCAGGCATTACTAACTTTAAGTCCTATAGCAATCTTACCCCCCCTCTTTAAAATACATGAAAAATGTGTTCAAAAACAACTGCTAAGCTATGTCCTGCAGGACTAACGCCTATCCCCCACACGACATGGCTTCCATCCTTCCCATAGTACTAACACTGCACTTTTAACACGTATAGATACTGTCAGTAAAGCTAGGTATGATATTAAATTAGTCTCCTCCTTATTTCTAGACTTGTCTAAAGCCTTCAGCACAGTTTGCCACAGCAAACATCTACTTTAAATGTCCTCATTGGGTCTGTTGTCAGCCCATCTTTGTATGGTGAAAAAGATGCCTATCCAATAGGTATCAATCAGTAAAATTGACACTCCACTCTCTCTCCATACCTCCCAGTCACCACTGGTGCACCACAAGGCTCTATCCTTGGTCCCCTCCTCTAACGTTCTCAGCAACACCCTCCACACATCCACACAACGGGCCTCCGTAATAGAGTATGCAAATCACTCCACACTCATTTGCACATCAGATAACATGCCACACCTCCAGAAAATTACTCTGGAATCTTTAAATACCCACTGAAAAATGTCTTTTTCACTCACAACTCATACTCAACCCTAAAACAAAACAAACTACTACTTTTCCCCCAAATCCCTCTCTCACAAAAAAAAAAACAATATTTAAAGTCCTCTCTCGATTGTACAACCATTGAAATCACTTCTCATAGCAAATTATTAAGGATGATAGTGGATGATAATCTTAAGTTTGATAGAAATTCGTATAAACATTTTTTTTCAAAAATTAGCGATGCCTTACAGAGACAAAAACTTTCTCACTGGTGCAATTAAAGCTAACTTGCCACTACTTATTTCCTCCCCACACTTTTGCAGGGCGCTCCCATCCTTACTAACCTCCAGGCATCACAAAAATAAAAAAGCTGCACAATGCTATAACAAAGTTCCTAAAATTTGCAGCAAATACACCTTTCAGAACCCACCACTGTATAGCACTAAAAAGTTTAAGTTGGTTAGAACTACCCATCAGCTAACATATACTCAGCTTTTTACCACCTATAAAATTATCCAGCATCCATCTGCTTGTCCAGCAAAAAATAATTCTACACAACTAAAATAAAGCAACAACAATGGACCAAGTGCCAAACCGTCACAATTCAAAAGAAAAAAGCACTCAGATAGCTGCTGCTCACCCACAAACTTCCTTAATAACACAGCACAGCACACCCAGTAAAAAATAACGCTGAACACAGTTCTCAGTACGTTTTCATCCAAGACTTCATCAGAATGGTTACAAACACAACTCCCTCACATTTTATACAAAAACCACTTCACCAATAAAGCAATTAGGACAATAAATCAATTCATTAAGCTTTTTAACCTGCTTAACACAACCAAGAACTTGCTTGTGAATATAGTGCTTAAACTGCTTAAAATTACTATAAAAATGTCGCTACATATTATTTTATTAAAAACTAATAATCCCTATTTATACACAATCATAAACATTTAATAAAGATCTGTATTAAAATATAAATATACATTTGTATATATGTTGAAACATATTAAACTAAAACATAAAGAGAATGCATATAAAAAAAGAATACTTTGCTGCCATCTAGTGACGGAACAGTTCATTACATTAACAAATATATAACAAAAAAATCAGTGTCAAACTGTCTAAAACCATGGAGTGGTCAGTACATATTTGTTAAAAAAACTGACTTATTAAAACATGAAAAATCTAACTTATTAAAACATCAGAAAATTCCTGAGAGATATGTTAGGTTTAAATACTCATGTACAAAAATGAATGAATGAATAAATACATACATAGATGCATAAATAGGGTGCTAGGTCACCCTATAATTTAGCTGCTCTTAATTTCAGTACAGGTGCAAGGGAGACCATCTCATTAAACCCTGGACATTTATTTGCTTCAAGGACCAACTGCCAGTACACTTCTTGATATTCAGTTTGTATCTCCCATGGTCCCCCACGAATATCCATCTAGATTTCCTCTAGCACAAAAAATACAAAAGTAGCCTCTTTGCATGTCAAAGTATGTTTATATAGGGCATTCCTAGTATTACCCTTTTTAATGTTATAACTGTGCTCATATATTCTTCTTTTTAAGCACCTTCCGGTCTTTCCTACATAAAAACTGTCACATTTTCTACATAGGGCCAATATACTAGCCCTTTAGAGTCACATTTAGAATAACATTTTGCAGACTTTCACACGGAACTGTTGGATATTTTTGACAACTGTGGTTTTGAAATTCTTAGAGCTATAATAAAAAAAAATGAAAAAGTGATGGAGGTTTTAAATGAAAGGATTGTTAAAGTGAACGATTGTTTGGTCAATGAAATTATTTACTGTTGAGGAAGAGAAAAGAAAGGGGTAGTGCATTCATCAATACTGATCAAATTCAGGCTCAGGTTGGGTTCTTATAATTCTCTTTAGGTGTCCACGCTATCTCATATCTGTCTTAATGGCACAGAACTTAAGCTGAGTTGATTTTTCTATCTCTGAGACGCCTGGATTGAGGCCTTTCCCATGTCTCAGTCAGTCTTGCTGAAGGATAGTTCGGTTGTCCTTTGTAATTACCCATATATCTGTCTAGTTCTCTTCAGTCATACTCCTCCTATTACTGACCCTGAGGATATAAAAATTAAAAAACATCCAAATTCACAATCAGATGCTCCTCTCTGTTGAAAGGAGCCAACAATGGAGAAGGAAACCATGCTCAAGTCTGAGGCACTTATTACAGATGGACTGGTGTGCTCCATGACCTATAAGTGAAGGCTGCAATCACATATATCGCTGTAAGAAAGGCTGCCTGTCTTCTAACCTTTTTCACTTTAAATCTTGCTAAGTGCCTCCACCTAGTATTTCTCAAGGCCCTGTTTCCTTGACCATCACCCATGTTTTCTACATCTTTCATTCTCTTTCATGTACTAAACAATATCAGAATCTAGCCAAGTAGGACACTTTTATCTACATCTGTATGCTATCTTTGATTTGACATCATCTGCAGTTTATCTACAGTCTGCTGTCTCCACAACCCTCCTGAAGGGAGGTGGGATCCAGTTTGGTAATCTTACTAAGTGCTGTTTATGTGTCTGCATATGTATATATCAAATATCTCTATGGTCAACAGCTGTTTTATTGATGCAATATGGCCGACAGGACAGCTTATCAACAGTTTTGTGAGACTGCAGCATTATCTGAGTTGGGGAGTATTCAGTCTTGGAGTTGAAATATTAGCGGAGGGTGTGGGGGGGACATGCACATGGTCTTTTCAACCTTTTTTTCCTAACTTATTTTTTTGTCAGCATTACAGATGTCATCATCTGATGTTTTGTTATTTAATACACACTTATATGCACACACACACACACGTGTGTGTGTGTGTGTGTGTGTGTGTGTGTGTGTGTGTGTGTGTGTGTGTGTGTGTGTGTATATATATATATATATATATATATATATATATATATATATTTATAATGTAAATTCCTTTCCATTGAAAAGGCCTTTGAGTGCCTCAGACTTGAGCATGGTTTCCTTCTCCATTGTTGGCTCCTTTCAACAGAGAGGAGCATCTGATTGTGAATTTGGATGTTTTTTAATTTTTATATCCTCAGGGTCCGGGAGTTCATTATGAAGGTTTTGAGTGATAACCTGGTCTCTGTCAGGGTGCTCCTTAGTGGCAGTGGTCCCCTCTGCTGCTTGCCATGCCTTTGCATTTTATGTGGTCTCTGTCAGGGTGCTCCTTAGTGGCACTGGTCCCCTCTGCTGCTTGCCATGCCTTTGCATTTTATGTGGTCTCTGTCAGGGTGCTCCTTAGTGGCAGTGGTCCCCTCTGCTGCTTGCCATGCCTTTGCATTTTATGTGGTCTCTGTCAGGGTGCTCCTTAGTGGCACTGGTCCCCTCTGCTGCTTGCCATGCCTTTGCATTTTATCTGGTCTCTGTCAGGGTGCTCCTTAGTGGCAGTGGTCCCCTCTGCTGCTTGCCATGCCTTTGCATTTTATCTGGTCTCTGTCAGGGTGCTCCTTAGTGGCACTGGTCCCCTCTGCTGCTTGCCATGCCTTTGCATTTTATGTGGTCTCTGTCAGGGTGCTCCTTAGTGGCAGTGGTCCCCTCTGCTGCTTGCCATGCCTTTGCATTTTATCTGGTCTCTGTCAGGGTGCTCCTTAGTGGCAGTGGTCCCCTCTGCTGCTTGCCATGCCTTTGCATTTTATCTGGTTTCTGTCAGGGTGCTCCTTAGTGGCAGTGGTCCCCTCTGCTGCTTGCCATGCCTTTGCATTTTATGTGGTCTCTGTCAGGGTGTTCCTTAGTGGCAGTGGTCCCCTCTGCTGCTTGCCATGCCTTTGCATTTTATCGGGTTTACACCTCTGCTGTTCTGAGGACAAGCTGCCTTTCCATGAAGACCAGCCTTTACATAACCCAGTCAAGCCAGACACCAGCATGCTTGTGTGGTTGTTGTGCTCTTGCTGTGTTGGAGAGCAGATTCATGTTGTTTACCTCTGTGTCAGTGAGGCCAGTTCTTTACCCTGCCCCCCCACTTGCTTAGAGTTCACAGCCCTTGTAACTACACCTATGTATTATTTTGTGCAGTTTCTATAGAATATGACTGTACCTTTCTAGACGTTTGTCTGGTATTCCTTTTTTTGCTACCTGTTTTATGCCATTATGTTTTGGCCTACTTTTTTCCCTTCAGTGGTCTTGGTGCATGGAATGATCACTGCTACTTTTCTTTCTTCAGGAATTGTATCCCAAAATGTCTTCTGTGGTGCCTTTCTGGACTTCCTATCATCCTCTTATCTAATTATTCCTTAACTGGTCTCTTTAAGAGGCCAGACTCTGTAATATCTCATTAGGTTATCGATTCGGTTATATCTTACTTTTCTTTCAGCCTGTAGAGATCAGTCTTTTTCAATGCATATAGCATCCGCTCCATAGGAAGCAGTCTTTTACACACTGAAGTTGAGGCAGTAATTTAGGTCTTTCAGGACATTTCCATATCTCTCATATACTTTTACTGGTTAGAAGGCTTCTTGACAGCACATGATTTTATGGTAAACCCATTCATGTCTTCCTTCTGACTAAGGAACGTAGTCCTTTGTCAGTAATTTTTTTTTAGAAAATTTTCCCTCAGTACTTTGCAAGGCATTATTTTCCTTACATTTAGGGAATGTGAATCATCTTTTCCTTGCAGCTGTCTTGGTTAATAGATTTTTTTGGTTTGGATGTGTTCATTATATGCTCTGTACATATACTTACTATCTGTAGCAGAACGTCAGTTCTGTTAGCTATTTGACTTCAAAAGTTTGGGCTTGACAGATTCTGGCTGCCTCTATTACCTCCTCTACCTAGGTACCTACAGGGGTTTGGCCTTCTTCACTTTGCAAATAGAAAATTTCACACCCCTTTTACTGGTTTCAAGATAGTATCCATTCTCTTTGTCCTGGATCCATCTCTGGATTTCACTTACACTGCATTTTTCTGCCTTTTATCAGTAGGACATAGCTGGTGGTCCTTCCAGCAGCTGACTTTTCACAGAGTTAATACCTGCTTTTATTTCTCAAAACAAAACTATTTCAGAATGCTTTTCCCTTTCCTTTAGTTTTCCTTGGGTAATGGCTTGGTCTTTTTGCCACTGGGCTTTGGTCAACATTGAACTCTCTGCAAAACTTTCTAAAGTTTTACTAAAACTTGTTCCCCCTCCCCTTAGAATTAAGGATAATTTTGCTAGTTCAACATATTCTCTGTGGCACTTTACCTCTATGCTTCAGTGGGCCCTGGGCTAATATCACTGTAGTCTATACTTCTCAACTGTCCAGATTTTTGCCTCATATTTATGGTCTATTCCTCATAAAATTTGTAGTTTTCTGGCCAATCACTGGGATGATCTGAAGATTGAAGTCAGTGAATAATGACATACATTTGAGTTTTGACTTCAAATCCTTCAGAAAATGTATTTTAACACGAGCCCTGTTATTGTAACAACTTTTTAAGTTTATAACAGCAATATTTAAAACCTGTCCCTAGTTTTGGTCCTTTGTCCCCCATATTGTCAGGCATTATTCAGTTCTCTTGCTCTAAGAGGTTGAGAGGTATGCTGTAGTCACATGGCTAACACCTTTTTTAATCAGTCATGTGTATGACTCCAAGATTCATCTTCTTTCTTGAGGAGTTTTGTTACCTGTTCTCTTCTTGAATCTCTTTTTGCTTCAATTTTTCCATATTGTTTCTTTAGGTCATGCTTCATTTTTTTGAGGTACTTCTTGTCTGATTTAGTACCACTACTTACAAGAATAGCTTTCTTTCTTTCTTTTTTTTTTTTTTTTTTTTTTGAGGGTGAGCTTGATAGTTTTCTGCTTCAAGTCTGGTCTTCACTTTCACATAGATTTACTGCTAAGTCTGTTTCCTCAGAGATCCCACTCTATATGTAGGAGCACTGCTCATACCTCTGTTAGTCTTATAATCTGGATTTTCTTTTTTGTGACATGGTTTGCTAGTTATTTCCTGTGACACTGTTGAATAAGAATTAGTTTTATGCTCCCTTCTATTTGTGAAATATTCAACGGTCAGATATATCTTATTCTGGTCTGTCTTGGATTTAATTTACTGTCTCCCAATTTTTGTTAGCAGTCACCCAACAGATATTTTCTGGGACTCAATCCTACAGGTAAGGGAAGTGTCACACATGAAAGTTATGTATTTGTCATAAGAGCAGATATATAGGATTAGGTTCCTTATATAGGATTAGGTTCCTCTTCCTTTATAACCTCAAACCCTGCCTTTCTGGTTTGGAATTAGTTATTGGGGCTAGAATCTGTACTTTCCTTTTTTTGTCTCTTTCCTTCTGGATATCTGTTGTCCATGAGATAACAGAGATCTGGTGAGGGGTCTTCCACACACAGAATTGTGGGTAAAATGGAGAAGTTTGGTGGATATGGAAACTTTTGGATGCTGAGCTTCCCAAGTCCTACCAGTTTCAAGCCTTAGAGGTAGAGAAATAAAAACTACACCCTACACGACTAGCATTCTGGCAAATTCATAACTCTTTTCTTCAAGGTGGTGTACAAATATACACACCCGATGGAAGAGTAATGCCTTTGTCTATAATGTCATTAAATATAGCATAATGAGATTTGGCAGTATATAAATTATGATTACAAAGTAAATGGTCAAATCATAAAAGGGTGGCAGCATCATAAAACACCTAAGGACAGTGGCAGACAATTTAAACTTTGACCAGTGTATCTTAGATTCAGATAAGCATAATATTTATTCCATACATTTTTAAAGTATTTTTATTGGTTAAAGCAGTATAACCATATACAAAGTTAAAGTTCAAATATTTAAATTAAATTAGAAGAGATAATACTTGTTAATTAATATGAATATTTTCTTTAAAGTCAAAACAACAACAAAAAAAAACTATTTACACATTTTCATGAATGCCTGAGACTAATATCAGTGTCATTAAATTGTCTGTTTTCATTTTTCTTCAGCGATAACTAAAGCTAAACATATAAATATTAAGATTGTGAAGTTGACTGAATAAGACCACTATTTAAATGTAAAGTCTAACAGTTATACTTTAAACCATGGATTAGAAACATTTTTCTGACTTCTTCTCATTCTGGTTAATAACTCTTTATTAATTACTTTTCTTGACATTGTAAGAATTCTTCAAAATGAGGATATGAGTTGATCTTCCAGTTTGTTGTAATCATTTTCCTTGCAATCACCAGAATTATCCATATTAAGTAATAATGATCACCTTTTATGTTAAGAGGTAATAAAAATTAAACAAAATCAAGTTCAGTGAGAGAAGCAAATCATCTGGCTACAACACTTGTAAGAAATGCTTAATTTATCCCAGTATACTTTCACTCCTCTGCAGTCGTATAGTATGTTTCCAGTTAGCCCTTGGTTCTAGACCGCATTGCCAACAAATTATTTTTTTTAATTTTTGTATTATTTTTGGAAAAAGGGCTCTATAACGGCACTTCCATGTATAAATTCTCCAATATTGAATGCATGATGTCCAAGAGATTAAATTAAAATTTTATTATCTGAAATATTTAATCATTCTTCTTGTAATATAAAATTTCCAAAAGTTATCATTCAGGCCCACATAGTAAGATATTAGTATCTTATACATATCTGTTGAATCAATGAAGATTTATTATAAACTGTGTGGCACATATATTCTGTCAGCTGTGTAAAATGATTTTTATTATCCTGTGTTATCATATGAAATTTATCTTTAGCATATAATCTAATTCCATTTATTAATATCCAATCATTTGCATCCAAACTAAATTCAGTACTATAATTTTCAATTGATTTTCCTTGAAAACAATTTTACACCACTGAAAAAAAAAATTTTTCTCTTCATAAACATATTTTCAAAGCATTAGCATATTCCATTAATCATCTCAATATACAAAATGGAGTTAAGAAAAACAATATTCTATTTCTTTGTTTTCCATATCTGTGTTCTTAAAATGTTTTAATACACTAGCATAAGTAGAAATTGTTGGGGACATTGGAATTGCATATGGTTAACCACACATTGTTGTGAATATCATAATTTTCATCATTTGAATTTTACAAAACGTAGAATTTATTTATCGTGTGTGTGTGTGTGTGTGTGTGTGTGTGTGTGTGTGTGTGTGTGTGTGTGTGTGTGTGTGTGTGTGTGTGTATACGTGTATATATGCTTCTCTCATTTTTTTTAATATTCACATTTAGGTTAAAATGAATTCTAATTATTTTGCATTAAATTCAGGTGAGCAACATCTAAAATCAGACCTTTCCCATCCATTCTGTGAACTTAAGGGGAATGATAGTGAAGAATTTGAAGACCTGGATAGACAGGGTCAGGAATGGAATAGCATCTCATCTAGCCAATAAGAAGATGTATCTAAATCTTAGGAAATTCTGGCCGAAGGACAGTCCTCTGTAAGGGGCTAGTATTTAATGATCACAAACTTCTGAGAAAACGTAAAAGGAATTTACAAAATGTGTAAAGGAAGCAGACCAATCAGATTGTTAGTTGCTTGTGAATCAGAGCTGCTCTACCTCAATAAGAAAATAAGTGCAGACCACTAAACCCCATATTCAGTTATACATCCATTCCCCCTCACAACCTTTGAAATCCCATAAACCTCCACCATCTTGAAAGTTCATTTAGCAGGGAAAATACAGAAGTACTCCAAAAACAAATACCAAACATCAGAAACAGACCTCAGCTCAAATAGAACTCTATGTCTGCACAAAAATAATCACAAATAAATACATAATGTAAATCAGAACTGCAACATGCAATGAGCATACTTTATACATAAATAAAAGCTAAAATTAAAATGTCAGTACATTACCTGGTCAGGAACAGTAAAAGACATCCAAAAAGTAAAAAAAAAATAACCTCCTGATGGAAGCATATCTCTCAGCTCAGAACTGTAGTTGAGTGAGTGGGGTGCAGCAAGCAACTGTCCAGGTGCAAGATGCTAAGGGGCATGTTCAAGAGATGCCAGCCAGTAGTGCAGTATCAGTTTTCATTTCTGTACCAGCATTTCTCAATGTCAGTGCAGAAATGAAAAATTCTGGTAGTACTTTTGTAGTCTGGACTGAGGTAGATCATCACTTCATGTGTTATGTAGGTTGTAGTAAGCCAGCAGACCTGCTCCTAAGCAAAGGAGAGAGCTGGATTGGGAGAATGGACCTTTTTTTTCCTCCTCAACTTACAATTGAAAAGCATCAGACTGGGGAATGGCACCAGGCACTAGATGACGCAGTCACTGCTTTGTCTCAGCTGTCCTTGATATTGCAGAACTTCCCCAATTTTGCTTAATATTTTTGCCATGGCTGTCTTTTTCTGGTAAATTTCTTAGGATTACAATCAGTCTTTAATGCTAGACATTAGATTTTCATTATTATTTTTATTGTTTAACTAAACTCTCAAAACTTAACCTATCTCCCTCCTCTTTGAACTGGTTCTCCAGCTACTTATCCAATAGATACCAAGCAGTAAAATAGAAAAAGGCAACCTCCTCTTTTCTTAGTACCCCCACCGGAGTTCCCCAAGGCTCCATACTAGGTCCCCTTCTTTTCAATATATTTATAAATGATTTCCGCAAATCTATTCCATTCTCAAATATCATCCAATATGCAGATGATTCTACCATTATCTGCTCTGCCACATCTACCCCTGTACTCCTAAAGCTTACACAAGAAGCTTTTTCAATCACTGAGCAATGGATGAAAATAAACCACCTAGCACTCAATGCTTCCAAAACTAAATTAATGGTATTTACCCCTCTAAAGTTACTCCCTTCGATGTAAACACATTCTTGATTACTCTAAAGTTACTCCTTTCGATGTAAATACATTCTTGATTACTCTAAAGTTACTCCTTTCGATGTAAACACATTCTTGATTACTCTAAAGTTACTCCTTTTGATGTAAACACATTCTTGATTACTCTAAAGTTACTCCTTTCGATATAAACACATTCTTGATTACTCTAAAGTTACTCCTTTCGATGTAAACACATTCTTGATTACTCTAAAGTTACTCCTTTCGATGTAAACACATTCTTGATTACTCTAAAGTTACTCCTTTCGATATAAACACATTCTTGATTACTCTAAAGTTACTCCTTTCGATATAAACACATTCTTGATTACTCTAAAGTTACTCCTTTCGATGTAAACACATTCTTGATTACTCTAAAGTTACTCCTTTCGATGTAAACACATTCTTGATTACTCTAAAGTTACTCCTCTCGATATAAACACATTCTTGATTACTCTAAAGTTACTCCCTTCGATGTAAACACGTTCTTGATTACTCTAAAGTTACTCCTTTCGATATAAACACATTCTTGATTACTCTAAAGTTACTCCTTTCGATATAAATACGTTCTTGATTACTAGTCAAAATAACTCATTTCTGGAACTGGTGTCAGAAGCCAAGTTACTTGGGGTCCAAATTGACAACCAGCTTAATTTCAACTCTCATCTACAATTAAATATCAAAAAAACCCATCAAAAACTAGGTATGCTCTAACGACAAAATCAGTACCTTACAAGCACCTCTAAAATCACTCTCTCTACTTCCTTTCTTATCCCCTCCCTTCTCTATGGAGCACCACTCCTAACTAATCTTCAATCCTCTCTAAAAAAACAACTTTCCTCTTGCTACAACAAAATCGCCAAGTTCGCTAACAGCCATAGGTCCTCCACCCACCACTGTTCCTCTCTCCAAAAACTTAAATGGCTAGAACTACCCAATCATCTCAGCTATACTCAGCTAACTCTTGCCCACAAGCTCATTTTCAACCCCTCTCTCTGTCCCTCCCTGTCTTCTGCCTTTAAGATGCACCTACCTGATAGAGTTTTAAGGTCAAACAATCAAAACCTATTAGAAGTGCACAAACCAACTCGTCCCCAGGCAAAACCTACTATCCTACAACCTAGCACGTCTTTGGAACTCACTACCACCATCCATTCGCACCACCTCTAACCATTATATGTTCAAAAAATCTCTTCACGTACATCTAGTGTCCCAGTGGGAATGCTCTTGCTCCCACCCCTCATAACTAATAATGGCAATTTTCATCTTCCTTTCGCTCTCATGTTACTCCAGCAATTTTTCCTTATTAATTCCCATAACTCACATTATTTTTCCCATGGTATCTGCAAAGAATGTATTTGACTGCACCTTTTAAAGCTTATGCTTCTTACATAATAACTACCCTGTATCACTATGCAATATTACTTTTCACAGCCTATAACACCTCCAAGTTTCATCACTAGACTGTATTGTTTTAAATGTTTCCTGAACTTTTGAAATTAAATGCTTGTATCTTTTACATTTGTATAATTATCATTAGTAATCTATTGTATGTACCTAGTTTGTTTGTTTTTGGAGCTTTTCTCCCCAGGACTCCATTGAAAACGGGTTCATTTTGGCCCAATGGACTATCCTGGTAAACCAACTGCAAATAAATAAAAATAAATAAATAAATAAATTGTTTAAAAAATGTAGGTTGATGCAAAACCTCACCTATTAACTTTTAAGTTAATTAAATTAATACTTAATAATTGCAGTTCCATTAGTTTTGGCTTTGTCTCTGATTCTTGAGTAAAAAAGTTGATATGGATGGAAGTGAAAGCATAAGCTCCGCAAACAGGAAGATGAAGCAGAGAAAGCGGGGCAGGAAGTGAATATCAAAGAAAAAAGTAGCCTATTGCATCAGAAAACAGTGACTGTGTCCTAGGGAGTCAGATTAAACAAAAACACTTACAAACGCTCACACACACACACACACACACACACACACACACACACATGCAAACATGACAAGGCAAAAACACTGCAGGCTCCAAAGTACTCCACAAAAGATTGAATGTGAAGTTGTTCAATCTCGCGTTCATTCTTACTGATGGGTTCCGGCCAATTTGCAAAGCTCGAGGTCTCTAAAAGCTTGAGGCCGAATCCCTATCCCACAATGCACCTCTACCTTCCCCAGATCTAGTTTGTTGCTGCAACGGATCGTGCATTTTCTACAGCTCAGGCCGTATTTTTGAGATAAGTGTATTCTTTTTTGGAGTTCTTGCTAGTTTTCTTTCTTGTTTAGAATTCAGAAGTATTCAGCCAGGACAGGCTATCCTTTCTTTGTGTTTTTTGTGCCAAGTAGTTAAAGAAAAAGAAAGAACTTGTGTTCTCGTTTCTGGCGTTAGACCCTGTTGGTGTTTCCTTAGATTTCTCCCTATCCCTTACAGCCAAGTTAGGCTTTCTTTAGTTGTTATAACTGTAGCCGGTTAGGCTTAATTTTGTTTTTTTGCTGCTAAGTTTCAAAATTCGAGCGCAGACTTTGTTGTTTAGTGTTGATCCTTAGAGTTTTTGATTGAATTGTTGTTGGGATTGCTTTATCTTACAGTGATTTAACTGCAAGGTCTACCATGTCTGAAAAAGCTAAGTCAGGGTTTAAAAAATGCCCTAAATGCAATCAAAAAATGTCTATGACAGATGGCCACACCACCTGTGTTTACTGTTTGGGAGAGGTTCATCTCCAAGAAGTTTGTTCCATTTGCCATGGTTTCAGTGCCAGGTTTTTGGCAGAGAGGAAAAGAAAGTTGTTTGAATGTGGTCTGATCAAGTCTGCCTTTCAGTCAGACTTTGATACTGCTCCAGGAAAACCAAAACCATCATCTTTTGCTTCTTCTTCTGCAAGTTCAGATCTGAAGGGCTCTTCAGTTCCGAAGGTTTCCAAGAAGGTTCCTGTATCGGTTCCACAGTCATCGGAGCCACCTGTATAGGTAGTTGGTAGGAGCCGGTCCCCAGTCTTGGAACAGGTATCTCCCATCTTAAGATCTCTGATTCTGTGCTCACCAGCTCTTTCTGTAGCTTCCTCTTGAGCTTCCAGACTTTCAAATTTGGATGTGGGTCATGTGGAATGGAGACTGTTACAGAATCGAGCGCTGGCTAAAATTTTGTCGGCTTAGACTCAGGCAGTTTCCGAACTGACAAAGTCATCTCCTTTAATTTCTGCTCCTCCTTCGACTCAAATCGAGACATCGGAGCCAGAGGGGGACGTTCAGTCATTTGTGGAACCGTCGGTTCCGACACTCACTTCAGACCTGTCTGCACTGACAACACTGATGTCTTCTGCTCTGGTGGTGGACTCTGGGATCCAACACTCTCCTGTTGGCTCCGGGGAGGGGAGTCGAACCGATGCATCGGTTCCGACTCTTCCCCTTGGGGCCTTGGCGCAGATGAGCTCGGCTCCCACCTCTGGCTCAGAGCCAGCGGTTTTGGTGCAGGAGGAGTCATCGGTGTTTTCGGACCCAGGTGCTTCCTCGCACTGGAGCTGTGGTGCCTTCGATGCCATGAGGAGGGTTTTGTCTTCTCAGACAGTCACATCCTCTGAAATGGCCACCTCCTCCCAGAAAACACCAGAATCTTCTCCGTCACTGCAGACCCACCTTAAGCGTAGGGACCCGGAGCCTCAGGAAGCCCCATTGGGGGAACCCTGCTCTTCCAAGACCTCCCCAGAATTTCCCACTGAGGAGGCCCCTCGGAAGAGGTTATGTAAGAGGAGACATTTAGATTCGCCTCAGGAATCCATCACATCTGACACCGATTTGGAGGAATTGGAAGGGTCCCCAAAGTCCCCCTCTGAGGGTATCTTCTTTGTAGATATCCTAGAGATCCTTAAGCAGAGGGGTGACTGGCAGCCCCTTAACCCTACTGAGGATGAATAGGTGCTCTTGAAGGCTTTTGGGTCTCAACCATTCACCTCTTGGGTTTCTCCACCCTTCGATGAGTTGATGGACCTTTTATCTCGAAGGGTATGGAAGTCACCAGATGCTGTGGAGCCCATTCCTAGGAGGCCCAACAAATACATCTCAGCACCTCATGATAAAACCTTTTTAACCAAACCAATTCCTGTTGCTGCCATGGTGGTTGCGGAAGCCACTAAGAAAGAGATGTCTGAGACCTCTACATCTGTCCATCCTCCTAATAGGGAATCTAGGAATATGGACAGATACGGCAAGCGCGTGTTCAATTCTACGACCTTTGCTCTTCGGTCTTTGAACTATCTAATCCACTTCACAAGGCTTCAAAGAGATCTCCTGAAAGAGCTAGGAGATACTCTCCAGGGTGCAGTAGCCGATACAGTGGTAGACAAGGTGACGTCTCAGCTTGCTACCCTCAATTCTATCGTTAACTCTTCCATGCGCCTCGTATCATATGCAGCTGATGGGACGAGTAGGGCAGCAGGTACAGGAATAGCTCTTTGGAGGCATTCCTGGATGCGCTTATGCTCTTTTGCAGAACCTTTCAAGTTGTCCTTTGTGAATGGTTCTTCCCTTTTCTGACCAAAAGTTAAAGAGACCCACACCAGATGTGAGCAAGATGGAAAGACTCTGTCTGCTGTAGGAGTCTGTTTTTCCACCCCTACTAGACCTTGTCCTAAATGTCAACGGGGAGGGAAAATGTGGTTCCGCAAAGCCCAATGAGCCTTTCCGAACTCACGAGGTGAAGCCTCCTCCAGGGGCAGAGGAGGGGGCAATGATGGAAGATGATGCACACGTGGCAGAGGGGGTCCACAGAACCAGGGCAACAGGGATCAGTTACCGTGATAAATGTGGGATAACAGGGCATGGACAGTAAAGATAATGACAGAGATCTAGACTAATATCCATTCAGCTGTAATCCTTTCTTCACACTATTAGAATATAAAATTTTAATTTGAGATTCACAAATGTCATGGAATGCCTTCACGATAGGTACACTAACTGGTACAAAGGTACTACGTCGTTTACACTGCCCTACAACAGTAGCAGAGTCACCAAACAAAAGTCTCAGGTTAACATTTCTAGAAAATAATTTCAAGTCTGTGAGTGCAGACACCAAACTGTCACTGCTAGTAGGTATATAGTTAAGCCCTTTACACAGGAAAGAATAGTGGGCTTCCTGTAAGACAAACTTAGAAAGATTCAACGTACCGTTTGTTATTTGCGGCTTACTTTGTTCAGCCCTAAAGGGCTCTCACTCTTTCGTTTACTTGAATTTATCGCCTGCCCCATTGGCAATCCTCTCTGTTTCGGAGACCTCTCCATAACGGACTCAGGGTGTTCTAAATGAAAGTGCTTATGCGCAATATTAATAGTAAGCTGTTGAGATTTCTTCCCTGTAGCAGCTACGGCGTTGTCATTGCCATCTTGTTTCTGTTTCACTTCAGAGTGCGCGCTAGCGCATGCTGCAAGAGGGGATGATGTCACTTGGATGGGTTCATTCTGTAGTGTCGGCGGGGGCGCCACTTCCATAACCAGCTTTAAAGGAGCTTTCAAAGCTGGTGCTACCTCATGAAAATTGTCTAAAGTATCCAAAGCCTCTCTTTGGGAAACTTTTTGTGGTTAACATAAGGAGTATGGTCTGTTTTCGGCCAAGAGAATATATTACCTCTCTGAAAGTCATTAATGTCGCACGTTAGCTTCCGTTTTTTGGTTGCTTCCATACGACAATCAAATGCCTGCAATCTATCAAGCATTTGTTGGTAGCTATCAACCATAGTAGAAAAAACAGACATTTCTACTATATTATTTTCTAAGGCAAGGATTTATTTTCTGTAGTCCTCCTCTATAGTGAGAAAAAAATAATTCATCAAACACATGTAGTCCAAACTCAGCTTAATATTAAGCTGCTGCCATTTTTTCAACAGTTCTGGGTATGTGTTGCCATAAGAGGGCATTTTAAGAATTCTGAGCCCTCGTGGGACGATGCCTCTCTACATAAGCCAGGAAACTGAAGCGTTGCCATTGTAAGCGCTTGAATGCACTCACTTTCCTTTCAAGCAACTGCAGAGCCTTATTAAACTCAGCAATGTTCTCAGAAGCAGGTGGAATAACACTCCCAGTAGCAGGAAATACTGTTTCAACGAACTGTAGTAACGGATTAGTCTCAATATTAATAAGAGACCTAACAGAGTTCATTTTTGTTAAAGTTGCCATATCAGAGCTAGTAAGGCTGCGAGATAGACCCTTATAGGAATTCCCAAAGGCAGCAACTGTATCAGACAAGAAAAAGTACTAGCTGCAAAAACTGATATAACACAAACACTTGGTAGAGAAAACCACTTTATAAAGCAAAGCTTCGCGTATAGAAATATGAAGACTCTAAAGAGCATGTTATGTTACAAGGACTTTAGTAGATCCATGTACATACCCTTTTCAGTGAACTGTGGCACTTTTAAGTGTTTTAATTGTATGTGTTGTGTTGATATCCTTAGTAATGATAGTGACACTTTTACACATCCCATTCATGGTAATGTTTTTAAGTTTAAAGTATCAGCTACTTGCACTACATCTTCTGTGGTCTATCTGGCTACATGTGTCTCCTGTCCTTCGTTTTATGTGGGTAAGACTACCCGTAAATTGAAGGAGCGTATTACTGAACATAAATCGGAGATTAGGAGATGCTATGATAAGAATGCTTTATATAAACATATATCTATTTTTGGCAATGAACATAAATTTAAGTTTAGGGTGATTGACATCGTATATCCTACATTAAGGGGTGGTGACATCAATAACAAACTAGAGATTAAGGAATATGAATGGATATTGAGATTTGCTGCTGATTCACCCCCAGGTTTGAACAGCATGGTTAGCCTTAAACCGATACTAGTTAAATTACAAAATACCAAACTGTGGTGTAATTGTTCATGAATTATATATGTTGTGTAGAATGGATTTTTATGCTCTAAAGTTTTATAATACGTTTTATATTGTATATTTTGTAGTTTATTTTGTATTTGTGCTGTCACATGATTTCATTTGGCTGCTGATCATGTGACTGATGACCTGTATTTAAAGTGTGAAATATTTGATGTTATGTTTTAGTATTGAAGAAGGGTTCTGCCCGAAAGCTTTGCTTTATAAAGTGGTTTTCTCTACCAAGTGTTTGTGTTATATCAGTTTTTGCAGCTAGTACTTTTTCTTGTCAAAATTACAAAAGACAGATGGGTACAAAATGTCATATCCAGAGGCTATTTCATCCCCTTTCATACCCAACCCAAACCAACAAAAGGGATCCCGGACGTTCCACCCAGTCTACGGGATGTAGCCACAGTAGAGGTTCAAAAACTATTCGAAAAAAAGAGTCATCCAACCAGTCCCAGCAAATCAGTAAGGATCCAGAACTTACTTAAGATAGTGCCAAAGAAAACAGGGGACTGGAGACCAATTTTGGACCTCAGCAGACTCAACATGGTTGTAGAAAAGACAAAGTTCCAAATGGTCACGGTTCAGTCTATACTCCCGTTCCTGGGGAAAGACAATTGGATGCGCTCAATAGATCTTCAGATGCGTACTACCATATCAAAATGGCCAGGCCATTCAGGGACCACCTGTGCTTCAGGCCGGGAGCCAGTGATTTCCAGTTTAAGGCCCTGCCCTTCAGTCTCATTACAGCCCCCAGAGTTTTCACCAAATGTTTGGCAGTGGTCATGGCTCACTTGAGACATCAAGGAATCGGGGTGTTTCCATATTTGGATGACTGGCTCCTCACCGCATCTACCAGGCATCAGCTTATTCAGGCAAGGGATGCTGCCTTAGATCTCTGTTTTCAACTGGGCATCACAATAAATTCTGAAAAGTCTGCTTTATTGCCATTGCAGCATACAGTATTTATAGGAGCAGACTTAGACACAGTCAAAATGTCCTTAAAACTTCCTTCAGAAAGAGTGCTTACCCTACGACATCAAATTGTAGATCTCCTTTCAAAACACAAAGCACCAGCATCGCAGATCCTCAGGCTGCTGGGCACCATGGCAGCAGCTATCATTGCAATACCCCTGGCGAGATCTCACATGCGCATTCTTCAGTAGCTACTATTCACACAATGGACCTTTCAGGACTTACCAATGAATCACCCAGTTCTGATAACCAACCCTTGCAAGGAGGATCTTCGGTGGTGGCTAACGTCCGAATCGGTGACCATGGGACGTCCCTTTGTCCTTCCGGTTCCAGTTGCAACGGTGACCACGGACGCCTCCCTGATCGGGTGGGGGGGGGGCATTATCAGGGACAGACAGTCCAAGGTACATGGTGCTCAATTGCATATAAACGTCCTAGAGATGAGAGTGGTTCTCTTAGCGTTGCAGTTCTTTCAAGACTCTGTTCCTCTGGGCACAATTGCAGTCCAGTCAGACAACATGTCTGTAGTCTGGTATATAAACAAACAGGGTGGAACCAGATCTTACCCCCTATGTCGAGAGGCTCTAAGAGTATGGAAATGGGCCGAGTCCACCCAGCACTTTCTGATAGCAATGAATATCCCGGGGAAATCCAACATGATAGCAGACAAACTCAGAAGGGCAATTCTGTTGCCTCATGAGTGGTCCCTCAAAAACAAAGTAGCGGAAATGATTTTCCGCAGATGGGGTCAGCCTTGCTGCGACATCTTTGCAACTCCTACAAACACCAAATGCAGCAACTGCTTTGCTCTGATCCCTCAACAGGGACAGTCCCCGAGGGACATGCTTGTACACAATTGGCCCCTGGGACTCCTTTACGCCTTCCCTCCCTTACCCCTTATTCCCAAAGTTTTGCAGAAAGCCAGTTTTCTGGGCAGGACACTTATCTTAATAGCCCCATATTGGCCTCGTCAAATCTCGTTCCCCTTTCTGAAGCTTCATCTAGTAGAAGAACCTTGGATCCTGGATCCAGTGCCAGATCTTCTGACCCACTCATCAGGAGCTCTTCACCCTTCATTTCAGTCCATCAAACTGACAGCTTGGCTGCTCCAATTCCCAGAATAGCCAGGTTCCAAAATTTATCAGAGGAAGCTCAACATATTCTTTTGTCCTCACGTAAGTCTTCAACCAGGAAACTATACCTCAGTAAGTGGAAGAGGTTTTCAGTCTGGGCTCAGCAGAATAATACTGACCCTTTTCTAGCCTCCATAGCAGATATCTTAGAGTTTCTGACCAAACTGTTCAATGAAGGAGCTGCAGCAGCAACCATTCGGGTACAACTAGCTGCTATATCCAATTTCCATATAAGTTAATTCTAGAAACCGTATTATGTCCCACAAGATGGCGAAGGCTTTTTTGATGGGTACGATGCATCTAAGACCACCAATTAGATCACCTTGCCACTCCATGGAATCTGAATTTAGTCCTATATAAGATTATTATTTTGCCCTTTAAACCTGCTTCTTCCTGTGAGCTGAAATATCTTTCTTGGAAGACCATTTTCTTGGTGGCCATTACATCTGCACGCAGAGTTTCGGAGTTACAAGCCCTTTCAGTTAAGCACCCATATTTGATTTTCCACAAAGATGGGGTTTCCCTCAGGATGAACCCTCCTTTCTTACCCAAAATTTGTTCAGAATACACCCATAATCAAGCGATTGATTTACCTGTTTTCTTTCCCAATCACACTTTAATTGGAATATATGCTCCACAAGCTTGATGTCTATAGACAACTTTGTTTCTATTTAGACAGGACAAAAGACCATAGAAGAGCAGATCAGTTGTTTGTCTCCTTCTCAGATTCCAAGAAAGGTGCAGCAGTATCTAAATCTACCTTAAATGGTTTTCTGATTGCATATCCTTTATATACCACACTGCAGATATTTCTTTAGAGAACAAAGTCAAGGCTCATTCATCCAGAGCTGTTTTTACTTCCATAGCCTTTTTGGCCAGACTACCCATTGGTTCTATTTGTGCAGCTGCCACATGGTCAAGGCCACATGCCTTCATAACTCACTACAAAGTAGACAAGGCCTCTAGGGACAGGGCTTTGTTTGGTTCTGCTGTCCTTAGACAGGTACTCTGGTGAGCCACCCGAGTTTGTGGTGCTGGGGACGCTAGCCATGAGTTAGAATGAAGGCGAGATTGAACAAAATTAATACTCAACCCAAACAAAACTAAACTACTCATCTTCCAACCACCAAACATATTCAAAACAACTCTCACTTTAACATCACAGCAAAAGACAACACCACTATATACCCAACTGAACACACCAAATTGCTAGGAGTGGAAATAGACAATAAACTAAAATTTGACATTCACATATCCATGACCATAAAAAATGTCCACAAAAAACTAGGAGCGTTATACAGAAATAAGCAATTTCTCACCAAAGCAGCAAAGATTTCAATAGCAAATTCCCACCTTATCTCCACCCTACTTTATGCCTCTCTATTATATACCAACCTCAGGCAATGTGATCTAAACAAACTAGAGACCTGCTACAACAAAATCGCCAAATTTGCCACAGGGGCATCCTACCGTAGTCACCACTGTCTCTCACTTGCTGAAATGGGCTGGCTTGAACTCCCTCACCTCCTTCAGTGGTATCAACTCTCACTCACCCACAAACTAGTAAAACATACACTAAATGTCCCATCCCTCCAGAATCTACTCCAACCCTATCGCACCACCAGACCACTAAGATCCAGCAACAAAAATCACTTGCAGATCACTAAAGCCAATAACTCTGCTGGTGAAGCACTATTCTCTTGTGCCATAGCCAAATTATGGAACTCACTCCCACCCACAATTACCTCCGTACCATCATGCACCCACTTCAAAACTTTACTAAATGCGCACCTAAAAACATGCTGGCTATGCCCTTGCAACTCCCACTCTAATATCATCCACCCCATCCAACCACTACCTTTCTCTCCACTCGACTAACTGCCTTGATTATAGCAAGCTCAGATGCTCATAAGCCTAGTACTTATTATACAGCAGGAACTTCTCATTATAACATTTGTTAATGTCTGTTATGTACTTCACAGATAAAGATTCTAGTTGTCTACTGATGTACTATGTTCTTCATCTGTAAATATGTTGTAAGTAATTGCTATTTTAAATTGTTAATCGCTATGTAATCCAATGTAACTACTGTCTGTTTATTTTACTGTGGAGCTTTTCTCCCCTGGCCTCCGCTGAAAATGGACCTACGTCCAGTCGGACACTCCAGGTCAACAAATTTAAATAAATAAATAAATAAAACTTCACATAAAGAAGTTATGTACTTACCATAATGTTCCATGTGAGTTGTTCTTCTCACCTTCATTCTTACGACCCCCCCCCCCAGCTACCCCCTATCCAATGTCTGGAAGTTCGAGAGATGCTCTACGTTTGGTTTTGGTTCTTCTGAGGAGTTTCCTTTCTCAAGTTGTGTATATGATTTCCTTCGAAATCTGATTTAGATTTAGCACTAGTTGGCAGCAAACAAGATCTGGGGAAGATAGAGGTGCATTGTGGGATAGGATTTTGGCCTTGAGCTGTTAGAGACCTCGAGCTTTGCAAATTGGCCGACTCGGAGCAAGGATCGGCTCCGCACCAATCAGTAAGAATGAAGGCGAGAAGAACAACTCACATGGAACGTTATGGTAAGTACATAACTTCTTTTTTATTGCTCCAAAACAAATTAAGTAAGCACTTTCCTCTTACTACATTGAGTAAAACTTTATCAGACAAATGAGACACTTCAAGTCCCAGCTCTTATATAGCCAACTTAATCGTGTTTGGATTAATTAATTAAAAATTAAAGAGCAAACACATAAAAAGTACACATTATTAAAACCCTATGAATATGTAACAACATATTGTTTGTTAAACAATTATTCCTAAAGGATTATATTTAAAACTAAAAAGTATTTAGCAAGAAAGCATTTAGCTAAAATATGTGCTCAAGAAGAAGGGATCCTATACGGCAACCTAACACAAGTGAGTGTGAATGTGTATGATAAATGTATTCTCCCTAAAATCAAACAGTAAAAAAATCTATTAAAAAGCTAGATCAAAATACATAAAATGAATCAAGTGCTATTGGTACAAATTCCATAACAAGTGAGTACAAATGTTAATGAACTGTTCATACAAGGTAAATTTTCTCTGAAGGCTCCTGTACTTGAGTACACAGGCTAAAGAACACATATCGTTCAGACCCAGGGGGCTGTAAGCATTGACCCTAATTTGCCAAATAAGTTCATGGATTTGTAACAGTAAATTGAAAGGCCCTCCCCTAGGGTCATATTCCACCTGGTCTATAATCTGAAAACAAAAACTGGGTTGTGGGTATTCATGTACATGTTTTGCCAGAGCGTTCTCCACCCTGGACTTTTTAATACTGTACACATGTTTGTAGACTGTGTCCCGGTGTCTACGGTCCATCTTACCCACGTAGAAACAAGGTCAGAGTCTACAAGTAGCCAGGTAGACAACACTCTTGGAAAGGCAATTGAACCTTTTGTTGATGGAATGCTTGTTTCCCCTTATAGTGAAAGTTTGTCCCACTAACATATATTTACAATACGGACAACGCTTACATTTATACATAATGAAAATAATGGGGTGTAGAAAAGATTACCGCTTACATACGTGTGCTAATGGGGGTGTAGAAAAGATTACCGCTTACATACGTGTGCTAATGGGAGTGTAGAAAACATTACCGCTTACATACATGTGCTAATGGGGGTGTAGAAAAGATTACCACTTGCATACGTGTGCTAATGGGGGTGTAGAAAAGATTACCGCTTACATACGTGTGCTAATGGGGGTGTAGAAAAGATTACCGCTTACATATGTGTGCTAATGGGGGTGTAGAAAAGATTACCGCTTACATACGTGTGCTAATGGGGGTGTAGAAAAGATTACCGCTTACATACGTGTGCTAATGGGAGTGTAGAAAAGATTACCGCTTACATACGTGTGCTAATGGGGGTGTAGAAAAGATTACCGCTTACATACGTGTGCTAATGGGAGTGCAGAAAAGATTACCGCTTACATACTTGTGCTAATGGGGGTGTAGAAAAGATTACCGCTTACATACGTGTGCTAATGGGAGTGCAGAAAAGATTACCGCTTACATACGTGTGCTAATGGGGGTGTAGAAAAGATTACCGCTTACATACGTGTGCTAATGGGGGTGTAGAAAAGATTACCACTTACATACGTGTGCTAATGGGGGTGTAGAAAAGATTACCGCTTACATACGTGTGCTAATGGGAGTGTAGAAAAGATTACCACTTACATACGTGTGCTAATGGGGGTGTAGAAAAGATTACCACTTACATACGTGTGCTAATGGGGGTGTAGAAAAGATTACCGCTTACATACGTGTGCTAATGGGGGTGTAGAAAAGATTACCGCTTACATACGTGTGCTAATGGGGGTGTAGAAAAGATTACCGCTTACATACGTGTGCTTGATTTTCTGGATGTTGCCACCAAAATAATTATTATTGTGAATACATTTTAGGGTGCAACAAACATACCATCATCTTAAGAAAAATGAATGTGGTGGACCATTACTGCTTACATACATGTTTTTCACTTCCTGGAGTTGTCACCAAAATGATAACTCTTGTGAATATTTTGAGGCTGTGTTACCTGGCATGTATACAGTACATGTTTGTGAATCACTGCACTACTGATATGCAAGTCTCCTCATCTGGACTCACTCACCTGCCTGACCTTATTTGAGGTGTTGTATAGTATTGGCATCTTTGCAGTAACACACAACAGGCTGAAAGAAGGGTCTCTTAAATGCATACCCTGAAAGTTTCACGTGGACATTTCATGCAGCTAAAAGGCTATAATCTTATGTAGCAATATCTCAGTTAAAATGGATAGAGGAACTGATTTACATTAAAATGTACTACAAAGCATAAAATTGTCATACATAAATTACTAAATGTAAAATTCAATAGTGTAAAAAATACAGATGTACATTTTATCCAGCTTGTATCTCACAACACTCGGCATGCAGTACTCCCTCTAGCACACACACACCCTCATGCCTTACTGCATGCTTAATCATCTATTGTTGTGGTGAATACCTCATTCATTTGCTTACTCTCATAATGAAACTGAAGCTATGGTTACATTTTGGCGATTATCCCCAACATACAGTATATGGAGTGTTAAACCTCAGCCGTAGTCAAAGTAAGCAATTATTTCCTTATAACAGCTCAGATTCTGTGTGAATTCCAGAACCTACAACCCCAAAAGAAGGTGTAGTTAAACACACAGATGTCGAAAATAAGTAATTATACATTTTGTATACTTCAGGGCCATGCCCAGGTCACATTTCTTAGCAAATGGATGACCAAAGAAATTGCATCAGCTTTTATTGTGTGCTTGTTTTGTCTGTGAAATGTATTCCAAATATACTTAGGAAAAGTACCCATTATAATTCTGGAACCACAAGATCGGCAGCAGCTTGAAGACAGAACCACATGATTGGCAGTAGCTTGAAGACAGAACCACAAGATCGGTAGTAGGTTGAAGACAGAACCACAAGATTGGCAGTAGCTTGAAGATAAACACCCTTGTTAACCTATATAACAGAGTTTGCTTGTTTGGGAACTAAAACTTTGAAAGTTACACCAGCTTGTAATCTGCTTGCTTCTTACTTCATACCTTTGTGTAGCTTAATATTCTTACTGGTGATCTCTGTGCTTCTAGGATGTACACCTGAGCACCAGTTTGGTGATCCTGTGTACCCAGTTTAATAACTACCATAGTCCCCTCATGGCTGTCTAATTTTGGTGACTGAGAATGAACATTGTTTAGGCACTTGCAGTTCTTCGGTTGCACACAGTCTTTGTTATAGTCTTTTGCCAGTAGGAAGTTAAGAAAAGGTGAATGGGGCTTCTCACCAGTGTGCTAAAAATGCATACATTTGGTTTTATGAAAGTACTAATGAATACTGTTTTCTAGATAATAAAGGATTTTCACTTTATCAATGAGCAAAAAGAAGCAGCAATTTCTTAGGATCATGGGAGGTTACTAGGCTAATGGTCCCAGGGCCCTTACAAGCTTAGCCAAGTTCAGCCTGTGTTCCCAAGGGTGTCTAGTTCAAGCAGACACTAAAATCAGTACCTGTTGCCTCTGTCCAAGAGGGACCCAGGTAAACCCCCAGGGTGAATTTCCAGTTATCCATCCAATTGTCCAAACTATGCTTAAACTGAGCCAATGAGAGGCTCTGTTTAACATGAATAGGAAGCTTGTTCCAAAACTGGGGCAACCTCTGTGAGACAAATCTTTCTCTCCAGCAAGTTCTGTTGATATCACATACCAGGTTAAGGTCCTTTGAGTGAGTGACCCATATGCCATTTGACCTGTGAATGTGCAGCATTTCCATTAAAGCTGGCTCAGAGATTGCTCTTTATGCAAGGCACAGGTCGCCTCTGAGCAGTCTGTATGACACGGAATAAAGTAACAATGATTTCAATCTATCCGCATAAGACAAATCTTGAAGACCCTGAATTTTCTTTGTAAGGAGCCTTTGTGGTCTCCCCAGTTGATGCAGGTGTTTGGAAAGGAACATACCAAAGGGAGAGCTGTACTCTATTATTGGCCTGATGAGGGAAGAGTATAGGGGAGTTATAACCTCTTTTTTTCTGGAGGCAGTGCCCTTACTTATGAGATGAGCCATATAAAATGCCCGTATTACCACTGTGGAGACATGGTGATTGAAGTTAAGGTTGCTGTCAACCTGTGTGCCCAGATCTCTCACTACTGACTGTGTGGCTATTGCTAATATGGTAGTTTACAGGAACATCACCCTTGCTGAAGGGGATGGTAATGCATTTTTTTGCATTAAGTTTAAGACCAAGACTTTGGTATCAGTCATTAGTCTGCGTAAGACGTTCTTACAGGATGTTGACATTGCTGGCGGTTTCAGTGATTTCTCACAGTTTGCAGTCATCAGCAAACTTTGTCAGCCACAGTCCTTTAGTTTTAGCTTGTACATTGATGTACATTCCAAACAATAGGGGTCCCAGAACCGATCCCTATGGAACACCAATCGTTATGTGTCTGCTGGAGGAGGTGGAGTCCTCTATTTTGACCGTATGAGTTTTATTAATGAGTCAGTTTGCAACCCACAACAATATATGGGTTGATACCCAGCTCAGTGAGTTTATCAATGATGCCTGAGTGGGGGATTGTGTCGAAGACCTTGGCTAAGTCTAGGTAGTCAGTATGCACAGATTTGCCCTTGTCTAGGGCTTTGGAGACTGTCTTGAATAAGTCCACCAAGTTTAACAGGTATAACTTCCCCTTGACAAAATCGAACTGGGTGGGGTTGAGTGTTTGGAGATTTCCTATATCCTTGTTAATAAGGTCCATGATTATTTGTTCCATGGCCTTGCAGATAAAGATGGTCAGGCTAATGGGTCTATAGTTCCTGGGGTCTGTGGATGCACCCCGTTTGTGCAAAGGGATGACAATAGCTGTTTTCCATTCCACTGGGATGAAGCTAGTGCTTAGGCTGTGATTGTAAAGTGTGCCCAATGGTGATGCTAATTCCCATTTTAACCCATGTAGAACACAGCTCGGGATGTTGTCCGGTCTCATAGAGGCTTTGTTTTTGGCCTTGGAGAGGGCATTTAAGACCTGCTACTCAGAGATACTAGGTGGAGGGACAGGTATTTGGAATGCTTTGGGGTATATGTGGCGGGACAGGGGAGTGAAGCTTTCACTGAACCTGTCTGCCAGCAGGTTTGCTATATCCACAGGTTCTGTATATGTAGAACCATTAACTACAAGTTCAGTGCAAATCTGGGCCTTACCTTTGAGGTTATGGATGTAACTACAGAAAGCCTTGTGGCTACCCTTAGTTAGGGAATCTAATCTGGATTTGTAGTTAACTTTGGAGGACTTCACTAGGTTTCTTATTTGCTTGTTTAAGTTGAGGAGGGAGTATTTCCAGTTTTGAGACCATCCCTTCCTACTTTTACACAGCAAATTCTTTCTCCTATTGTAAAGCCAGTTAACGTCAGTTATCCACCAGGCATGTTTGTTTTTCCTTGAAGATTTTGCTTTGGTTCTATCAGGTATGTAGAGTCAATACAGTTATACAGGTGCGTGTATAAAGCATTGTTGTATAACTCAGCATAGGTGTCTGTTCCACCAGTGAGGGGAGGAGCTCTGAAGCTATTTATGCTGTCATGTAAAAAGTTGTAAATGGCTTTGGAGAAGTTTTTTAGTCTACTTGTTGCTAAGGGTGGTCTTGTGTTATAGTTACTTCTAGCAAGACTGATTTGTGGTCACATCTCCAGGATGTTTGAGCCCCTTGTGGGTGTGTCAACCAGCTGATCCAGGGCATTGAAGTTAAAGTCCAGAAACCTTTGGGCTAGTGAGTTAGAACATGTATAATTTACCTAGTCTATGGACAGGTAATTAAAGTCGCCCAAAACCAAGGTGTTTGGTTGTATCCTGATTGACTCAAGTAGATTCAAGTAGGCTGAGTGGATGTCCTGATTCATGGAGCAGGTGCTGTAGCTGGCAATGACCTGAAGAGGGGTATTACCTACAGTCAGTTGCACCTGATAATTCAAGGGAATTGTGCTGTTCAACCAGTCTAGAGGTGTATTTATCTTTAATGAATATTGATACACCACCTGCTTTAGTTCTCATGCCTTCAATTTGTGGTCTGAACATGTGGAAGGAAATATAACCTGGTATAGCTGGGGTACTCTCTGCAGCCTTAAACCAGGTCTCAGTGACTGCACAAATGTCAGCATCTTCCATGGTGAGGACTGCTTCCAGTGAGTGCAGTTTCTGGTTTAGACTCCAGGCACTTAGCAGCATAACCTTGAGGTTGTTTTTAGAGGGTATTTTTACATTGGGAATTTTGTTCTTGTGACATTGCCTAAAAAATGCACTAAAAGGATGGCAAGAACCTTAGCCAATAACTGAAAATTGAATGACACCAGAAACTAAGCCAGTTGTTGAAGTCAGTCATTTTTGTTTGTATTGAGGTATCATCCTAGGCGAAGGTAAAATGCTGCTTAAGGCCAAGGATATACCTGCCTGAGATACATAATCAGAGAGCTCAGTCATGTCTCTCTTCATATAGTCCAGGGAGGTACGTCTCAAATTATTCACACCAACATGGACTGTGATGGAGTCTTAACAGTGCTTGTTGTTGAGAGACTTGAGTGCATGTATGACCATGACCTTTTCCTTATCCAATCTGGTGAGGGACATCTTTGTGTCTCACAACTGAGTAGCCTCTGACTAAGATTTTATTTGTGTTATGCCTTAGGGGCATGACTGGTGCGACAATAGTGTGTGATATGTTATGTGTACCACACTCTGCAGAGGATGTATTATGTGAAGCGTGCTTGTGTTTGTGAGGTCTCTGATGTTTAGGGAAGCTTCTTGTAAGGATCTCCACATATGTAGGTTTATGTCTTGTTGGTTTGGTAGGTGCAGGAGGTGAGGTGTGCATGCTGACAACATGCTTAGTTTTTAGATGAACTGACTGGTGAGTGAGAGAGACTGGATTCTAGGTTCTTACTATAGATGCATCTCTCACATAATGAATTTGTGTGGACTAGAAGAAGTAGGTTGTCAGTGTACATGAGGCAATTACTACATTGCCTCAGGATGCCCATGTTGATCAGGCTGGTGGAAGAAACTGGGGGAAATTGTCCATCCATAATACTAGCTAAGTTGATGTGGTCAGAAAATAGGGAGAGGACAGGAAGGACCAGATAAAGTAGAGAACAGGAGAAGTGGACAAAAAATACGAAGGGCTAGTGGGTACAGTCTATGTTGGTACCTGAGAAACTTCAATGAATGCATCATCTGTCAGTGAGGGACAATCATGAGAACTCACCGATGGAGCACATGCAGAGTGCTAAGGGAAAATTTGCAGGCAAAAGTGTTTATGTCTAAAACCACCAGTGGTACCTACCTCAGTGTTGAAGTTTGCGATGCACAAACACAGTGCCAAGTAGCAAACAAGCACAAACTGATCTTAACAAATTAACCAATAGAAAAGCTCAAAACCGAGCCCTGCAACCTTCAATCAGATGAACCCTTTCCGACAAAAGATGGCCCGGTTTAGTGCTCAAGTTATACAAACAGAACCAGATTCAGCAAGTCCAAATCTAGTCTATGCAACAGTAAACAAAGTCCATCAATTTTAGGAAGAAAAGTTCAAATAAGTAGTGATATGGTAAAAATGCAGTGAAAAATTCTACTTAAGTTTTGCAGAGATAAGCAGATGGCTTGGATTTGCTTATGTAGCAAATGAGAGCAAACAGATTTAAACAAATTAACCAATAAAAAAGCTCAAAACTGAGCTCTGTTCCAGCAACCTTCAATTGGCAGTAATCAAGAGAATGTGACTCTTCTATTCTGAACATACAGTAGTAAGTAGGTCTGTACAGAAATGAGTACAATCCTTGTTAACAAACTGTTATAGAAAAAAATGCAACATGAATCTGTACTGTGAGAAAGCAAAAACATTATTCCCACAGTTCGTACTTTTGTCTCAAACATCAAATGAGACTTCGCTGGTCTTTGAAAATGCAATTTTGGCTTGATTAGGTTGATCATCAGTTGACAAACTTTCATTTAATTTCAAGAAACAAAAGAACTAATAACAGGAATAAAACCATTCTTTCTGTTTGTATTATTTTGTGTTGCGTTTTTTATTTTCTGCAGTCTTTGCAAATGTTGCTGTGACTTGATTTGCTTCATTATTTGTTTATTGTAACAGACCAATTTAGTTTAGTCCTAAAATGCTAAAAAGATAAACAATGGGAAAAGATAAATTGTACTGCTATTGGTATTGTCTCCACATTCCTTCATGAGTGGGACTGTGCTTCCTGCCATCAATAGTAACTCCTCATGGGTATACAGGGATACACAGATGTTTGTACAGTTTGATTTCTTGAGAGAGGCTTCTTCTTTCTATGCAAGTGTTATTTGCTTGGTAACTGGCTTAGTGATCAGGTGACTAGAAAAGGCTACATGGTAACTTCAGCAGCCACTTTTGTACATAGTATTTAATCTGCACAACATGTTAAGTAGGTTGTAATCTCATCTTTGTAAACATCTAACAGACATATGTATTCCATTTGGATCAAACAGTGTATCACAAGAGAACACAGACAATCCAAGAGTATGAGGGTAACCAGATTTTCTTAAGAGACCCTGTTTTGGTCTTAATGATTTAAATCTAAACATTTTCAGCAACAGATGTGTCTTCACCTATATTGTAAACCTTCTCTCAAGTGACTTGACCCAAGCATAAACTATTTTAGATTTCAGTCCTCAGTGCTTTTTAGGTTTACATTCACTGGTACCTGATCTTTCAGATTTTTGTGAGAATGACCATTCTCTTAGTGGAATACTTTATTCTGCTAATTTATCATGGGCATATAAGAATGGAGTTTATCATATGGAGGAGGTGGGACTTATCATCAGTGATGTTTAAGATCGCTTATTGTGATCTGATTTGAGTCTACAATTTTTGAATACAACAGATTTGATAGTTGAGTAATATGACCACATTCTTACTCTATTTGAAACTGTTTCTGTCTTTTTTTTATTGAAGGAAGTGAAACTCTCGAGCCCAGACTATCCTGAGAGAAACCGAGATCATGTGATGGAGGATTTCCTCAAGAGAATTGAATGCTATAAAGTTACATATCAGCAGCTTGATCCAGATGATTATGACAAGTACGTAATGCAAACAGAATCCATTCAAATGCTTCATGGCAGCGTTTCTTCACAAGCATTTTGTTTTTGGATGGACTGAAATGTGTTTTTTAGCTGAGATTGGAGCATTTTAGGCTACTGTGGTGCTGCAGCCAAAAGGACCCTGCAGTGCACTGCATTTTCCTTATATTATTAGAACACAGGTAACCCTGCAGTGCACTGCATTTTCCTTATATTATTAAAACACAGGTAAGGGTATATGTCTGTAATGCTGATGTCTTATACTCAGGAATGCAGTTTAGTCATTAGATGGTCCACTGCATTTTTCTTATATTATTAGAATACAGATAAGGGTATATGTCTGTGATGCTGATGTCTTGTGTTCAGGAATGCAGTTTAGTCATTTGATGGTCCACTGCATTTTTCTTATATTATTAGAACACAGGTAAGGGTATATGTCTGTAATGCTGATATCTTGTGTTTCTGAATGCAGTTTAGTCATTTGAAGGTTGACTGGGAGGGAAAGGTATAGTATCTGGTTGACAGGTATTGTTTCCTGCTGAGCGAGGGGGATAAATCATTGTCTATGACTACTGCCATTGCAGAAGATAAGAGTGTGGAATGTCTTAATGACAGTCATTATATGGGAAAAGTTAATCTTGGTTATCCCAGAGATACTGGCAGGGGTGCGCACAATCTTGCTACAAGTACACATCTGTATAGGATAGGAAGAATGCATCCTGTCTGGCCAGATGCAAACAGGACGACACATTGGCTGAATTTCTGCCATATCTGGAGTGAGACTAGCTAAGCCATGTCTTCTAGGGGTGAGGCAGAACTTCTTGAAAGAGACCTTACCACAGCACTGTGCTGTCATGCAATTACCTAGTACAGGAAAACTCACTAAGCAGAGATCCAGGATGGATACAGAAATAAGTAAACAAAAGTCACAGATGTGTTCTGACATTAGATGTTTAACCAGATAACACTTCTAAATTATTATTAAACATATCTTAACTGCAGTTCCTCATATATGCAAATGTGTGTAGCAACTTTGTGTACCATACTGTTGCTACAGCTTGAAAATGGTGGATGATGCAGACAACAGAACTACAGGTTTCAGCGTGTTAATAATAATCTTGGGTAATTGTTTCCTATGTGTGATTCAGAAAATGAGATGACTTACATAATTTTTAGAAATGTTTGGTAGTATTCACAAATAAGATAAACAGTTGTGCAGAGCTATTATGTGGTAGTGACCTCATGCCAGAGCTCTACCCAATTCAGTCCTGCTCTACTTTGAATCTGTTCACATTACTCCATGCTGGAAATGTCTAGGTACCCAGTAGGTACGCAGATGAAGTCTCTCACATTATTCCATTATGTTTTTTATTTTATTTACACTATAATCAGACATCAGAATGTAACTGATCTTAGAAATAAATTACAATCTATATACATATCAGTTGCAATGGCAGGCATGATATCACAAGCTGTCTTGGTGAATTATAGAACGTTAAGTACAGTAAAAAGATGACAGTTGTTTTTATTTTCATTTAAGTATAAATGTTATATGCGTTTTGCCAAATGTCTGGCAACTGATGTTGAGAGTTTGTTGAATTCTTTAATGATGCATTTCAGCAGATAATATGGTAGAATTATACCATATTCTCTGCTGAAATGCATCCATAAACAATTCAGACCTGTACTATATAGATTTTGGCCATATAAGTTAGTGTAGGTAGGTTTATTTTATAGCAAGTAGCTAACAGTATTAGGTGTAGTTATAAGTAAAAGTAGTGGTATATTATCTATATTAGTTGGGTGTAGTAGACAGAGCTGGAGGAGGCGATGAGGAGAGGGTTGGTAAAAATGTATGGTCACTGTCTAAATGGTTTATAATTACTGGTATAGCTAGATGTTAAGTGCATTCAAGGCTGCTTTGTAAATATGTTGAGTAGTCTCAGCTTTTAGTTCTGGAGGTGTTGAGTTTCAGAGTCTGGCAGCATACACTGAAGAGAGTGAATCCCCATGGTGACTGTGTGAGTTGAGTGCAGCTATCTGCTTTTTATTTTGGTATTGTAGTTGTGTAGGTGGGTTACATTTTTCAATTTAGGTGTGCAATAGGTTGCCATTTATTATTTTTTTGTGGTACTTGTATGCTATTTTTAGCGAAGAAAGGCTTAAAGTAGTTCTGGCAAGTTAACTTTTTGTAGTGATATGCAGTGATACTTTTTTTATTTGTGATATTTGCAGCATACCTGGTGATTTTCACCCATGTTTGTTCAGCTTTATGGAGTTGTGTTTTTGGGATGCTTGTTAGAACTGAAGAGGCATGTAATAGACTTGGGAATAGTAAAGTAGCAAGTTAGATATGGATTTATAGATCATGCCTAGTATATGATTGCATTAATGTAATACTCTCAAAAATAACAAATTCTAATAGTTTAGTATGGCTAACTTGTTCGAGTGGTGTGTTATTTAATGAAAAGAAGCTAAGTTGTATAATTTGTTTATTTTAAGAGTCTGACCGGTACATTGTTAATTCTATTCTTATGACATTTTGCAATAATTGAGAGACTAACAAGCACATAATTACAAATGTCTTACTCATTGAGGACAGTGTGTACCTGACTTCAAAATATATGGGGTTACAACAACAGACTGCCCAAGAGAAAAATAAACCCAATATGCTAACGACTTTGGCAAACTGATGTTATGATCAGCAGAATACAGCTGAACAGCATCAGCATCATAAATCACCGTAGTAATGCCTACAACATAATACAACAGCATTACCATAAATCACCGCAGTAATGCCTACAACATAATACAACAGCATTATCATAAATCACCGTAGTAATGCTTACAACACAGTGCAACAGCATTACCATAAATCACTGTAGTAATGCCTACAACATAATACTACAACAGCATTACCATAAATCACCGTAGTAATGCTTACAACACAGTACAACAGCATTACCATAAATCACAGTAGTAATGCCTACAACATAATACTACAACAGCATTACCATAAATCATCATAGTAATGTCTACAACATAATACAACAGCATTACCATAAATCACCATAGTAATGCCTTCAACATAGTACAACAGCATTACCATAAATCACCGTAGTAATGCCTACAACATAATACTACAACAGCATTACCATAAATCACCGTAGTAATGCCTACAACATAATACAACAGCATTACCATAAATCACCGTAGTAATGCCTACAACATAATACTACAACAGCATTACCATAAATCATCATAGTAATGTCTACAACATAATACAACAGCATTACCATAAATCACTGTAGTAATGCCTTCAACATAGTACAACAGCATTACCATAAATCACTGTAGTAATGCCTACAACATAATACTACAACAGCATTACCATAAATCACCGTAGTAATGCCTACAACATAATGCAACAGCATTACCATAAATCACCATAGTAATGCCTACAACATAATACTACAACAGCATTATCATAAATCACCGTAGTAATGCCTACAACATAATACTACAAAAGCATTACCATAAATCACCGTAGTAATGTCTACAACATAATACAACAGCATTACCATAAATCACAGCAGTAATGCCTACAACATAATACAACAGCATTACCATAAATCACCATAGTAATGCCTACAACATAATACTACAACAGCATTACCATAAATCATCATAGTAATGTCTACAACATAATACAACAGCATTACCATAAATCACCATAGTAATGCCTTCAACATAGTACAACAGCATTACCATAAATCACTGTAGTAATGCCTACAACATAATATTACAACAGCATTACCATAAATCACTGTAGTAATGCCTACAACATAATACAACAGCATTACCATAAATCACCGTAGTAATGCCTACAACATAATACTACAACAGCATTACCATAAATCACCGTAGTAATGCCTACAACATAATACAACAGCATTACCATAAATCACCGTAGTAATGCCTACAACATAATACTACAACAGCATTACCATAAATCACCATAGTAATGCCTACAACATAATACTACAACAGCATTACCATAAATCACCGTAGTAATGTCTACAACATAATACAACAGCATTACCATAAATCACCGTAGTAATGCCTACAACATAGTACAACAGCATTACCTTAAATCACCGTAGTAGTGCCTACAACATAATACTACAACAGCATTACCATAAATCACTGCAGTAATGCTTACAACACAGTACAACAGCATTACCATAAATCACCGTAGTAATGCCTACAACATAATACAACAGCATTGCCATAAATCACCGTAGTAATACCTACAACATAGTACTACAAGAGCATTACCATAAATCACCGTAGTAATGCCTACAACATAGTACTACAACAGCATTACCATAAATCACCGTAGTAATGCCTACAACATAATACTACAACAGCATTGCCATAAATCACCGTAGTGATGCCTACAACATAATACTACAACAGCATTACCATAAATCAGCGTAGTAATGCCTACAACATAATACTACAACAACATTACCATAAATCACCATAGTAAAGCCTACAACATAGTACTACAACAGCATTACCATAAATCACTGTAGTAATGCCTACAACATAATACAACAGCATTACCATAAATCACTGTAGTAATGCCTACAACATAGTACTACAACAGCATTACCATTAATCACCGTAGTAATGCCTACAACAGCATTACCATAAATCACTGTAGTAATGCCTACAACATAGTACTACAACAGCATTACCATAAATCACCGTAGTAATACCTACAACATAATACTACAACAGCAATACCATAAATCACCGTAGTAATGCCTTCAACATGGTACTACAACAGCATTACCATAAATCACCGTAGTAGTGCCTACAACATAGTACTACAACAGCATTACCATAAATCACCGTAGTAATACCTACAACATAGTATTACAACAGCATTACCATAAATCACTGTAGTAATGCCTACAACATAATACTACAATATAAGTATGAATCACAGTAGTACTAAAACATTAGCATCAGTATCATGGTACTGGTTACAGCACAATACTACAACAGCAAAAGCATAAATCACCATAGTAATGCCTACAACATAATACAACGGCAACTTAAGCATGAACCATAGTACTAGAACATTAGCATCAGTATAAATCACTGTAGTATTGCCCACATCATAATTCCACAACAAATTAAGCATGAATCACAGTAGTACTAGAACATTAGCATCAGTATAAATCACTACTGTACTGGGTACAGCACAATATTACAACATTATCAACTCACAGTAGTAATACCTGCAACATAATATTACAATATTGTCAGGATAAATCACAGTAGTACTGCTTACAGGATAGTCTTACAATAGCATCAGTACAAATGAAAGTAATGCCTGCAACATACTATTACAACAACATCAGCATGAATTGCTGTATCACTGCCTACAACCTAATATTGCAATAGCATCAGCATAAATCTCAGTAGTACGACTGCTTATTCCTTCATCAGCAACAGCAAAACTCACTGTAACAACTACCACATAATATTACAACAGCATCAGTGTTACTCACCATATTATTGTCTACAATGTAACATTTCAGCAGCATCAGCAAATATCACTGTATCACTACCTACAAAATATTATAACAGTGTTAGCATAAATTATTGTGGTGCTCCCTATAATATAGTATCACAGTAGTATCAGCAATAAATAACAATGTCACTGCCAATAACAAAACAGTTAGTGTGTGACATAATATTACAACAGCAGCAGCATACATTACCATAGAACTGCCTGCAATATAATATTACTCCGTAGTGCTCAACAGCATCTTCTGCAAGTTTATGTGCCCAATAAATATATTGGCAAACTTCTGTACAGCTACTCAGCGGCAAATGCTTGGAATAAACTACCACTACATGTTGAATCAATCCCTAACCATAACTATTTCAAAATAACACTAAAGGATAGCCTCTGTAAGTCATGGTCATGCTTATGCAATGACCCAACTTAATCTTCCTTCTCCTCCTCTAATACTATTGCAGCAACCATTCTCCCAATATCTCTGCTTCTGCTCCTTAAAACTCTACTAACCGTCAGTAGTACTTACAGCTTCCAGAGCTGTAGTCTTGGAAATTGTATTTTCCCTTGGGATTATTTCCTGTATATATTCTACATTTATAATTTATTTGTTCTGTTTGTTTTGCAAACTTGTGACCATTTTTAGTATTCTCATTATTATTGTATGTAACTCTGTATTGTATTATGTTTAGTTTATTGACCATTTTTAGCATGTTGTTTTATCTTACTCTTTGACTTAATTTAACTCTCAGAAACAGAAGATAAAATCCCCAAGGAATAAACTGTGCCTGCAAGCCAAAAAACAATGTAACTGAAGATAATAAGGCACAGAAACACGACTGGAAGCATAAAAAGTTTAAAAGTTTAATAAGGTAAGTGCTTTCACACCAAATACTAGTGCGTCATCAGACCATATAAAAAACTACAACAGCAAACACTTTTAATACATTCACTTTGATTCAAAACAACCAATGAAAATCATAAAGGGAAAAACCTGACATCAGCTTGTGTTATTTAAAGAGACATTGTGCTTTTAATGCAGGTTTAATAGAAACCCTGTCATTTAGACCCGGGTATTTATCAGCTTGCCATAATATAATCCAATGCAATTCTCTGGTATCAGTAAAATCTTTGACATCACCACTATGTATATTTTTAGATATAATTTCAACAACTTGAAATCTAAAGCTATGTTCATTCTCATTGTGTATACAGTGTCTGGCTAATGAATTCTTAGTGTCACTATTCTTAATACAGTAAATATGTTCCCTGACTCGTTCCATCAGTGACCTATTGGTTTTTCCTACATAGAAACGACAAGCTGTGCTTGTCACCAAATAGATCAAATTCCTAGTTCGACAATTGGCTTTGACCTCAAATTTATACTCAGAACAAGTAACCGGATGAATAAAACATGCTGATGTGTCAGTAAACATAAACAAATTGCATGTAAGGTCTGTTCAACCACATCTTTCCTAAAAGCATCATCACAGTTATTCAATCGAGACATTCATAGTTTGACCTTTGAAAACATTCCAGAATATATGACCAGGATGCTTGCTATCCCTATGTAGGATAGCATTTCTTCTACATGGTTTCCTATATAGTTTGGTCTGAAAATTCCTAGTTATATCAGTACTAACTAGTACATCAAGGAAATCTATTTCACTGATGGAAAACCTATGTATAAATTTAAGAAAAGATGTAGTAGACTCTAGATGACTAATGAAAGACATAAGCTGTCTTTCAGCGCCCCCCACACAAAAAAAACAAGTTGTCTACAAATCTCCTGTAGAAACTGATTAAAGGAGCATATTCATCTGAGTTTAACAGGAAAGTTCTCTCCCATTCAGCCATAACTATGTTGACATAGCTAGTGGCACAAGGTGTACCCATAGCTACTCCAACCTTCTGTAGGAACAGGTGTCCTTCGAAAAGAAAAATGTTATTTTCTAATACAATTTCCAAGAACATACAGATAAGATCAATTTTACTTGGTGTATTCACTGTTTTAACAAGAAAATCATGTACCATAGGAATTCCCAAAGAATGGGGAATAGCAGTAAATAGTGATACAACATCCATGGTTACTAACAAGCAGCCATCTCTCAGCTTCACATTTATGCTGTACTTATATAAATCTTCAAGGAACTGTTTCATATCTCTTAAAACATGTTCATGTCTATCTAATAGAGGTCTCAAGTTATTTTCAATATATATATATATATATATATATATATATATAGAGAGAGAGAGAGGCTTCATGAGCCAGCCACTTTCAGAGACTGTGGGTCTAAATGGGGGTTGAAATGCATTCTTCTGTATTTTTGGGAGCCCATGAAAAACTGGACTCAAAGGAGACTCAACAGATAAGTAGACATACAATTCACTAGTAATGATGTGACTATAATAACAGATAAGGCAGCATCAACTTCAGCTTTCATAATATCACATCAAAATCAATTTGGGCATATACATTCTCATCAAGCAAAGTAGACAAAATAGTATTAAAATAATAATCATAGTCCATTACAGTAATAGCGCCACCTTTGTCAGCAGTTTTTATCATAATGACACCATCTTGTTGTAGAGACACTAGCACTTCTTTCTCTGAATCACTCAACTTACAAAACTTTCTTCTAAGCATACCATTGTTAGTGGCTTGCAATAGATCATGTTCACATCTTTTACAAAATGTATCCAATAATGGATGCAAATTTAGCCGAAAAGTGCTGGGTTTCTTAAAACTAGAAACCACTTCACCATTATTAGAGTATAACATTCTTAACATTACATTACATGTAAACTTTTTAATGTTAAAAACTGTCTTTGTAAACTGAGAACCTTGTGCTGGCATAAAACTTAACCCATGGCTTAAAAGCGACATCTGAGCAACTGTTAAAAGTTTCCTTTGAAATATTATATATTAATGATTGGTTTTCTCTTAGCACAATCACTTCATTGTTCGTTGATCTTCTTCTTGCCAGTGCCTCTTCCTCCCTCTGCTGTGTGGACAGAACTGGCGTATGGGATCCTTCCATTTGATTGGTAATGGTAAAAGCAGAGTGTTGGGAGCTATTCTCTGATTGCTTATTTTTCTCCTGACATCTGGTGGTTTGGTAAAGCCAGGAGTAACTAAGGGGCTCTCAATGGTAGAATGAGAGGTGGATGGTGTGTCTATAGTCACAGCAGCATTAACAACACAAGCATTCTCAGCACTGATTTCACTCCTCTCAGAAGTTATATTATTAATCAAATTATTACTCAGCATGTTGTTCCTCGGCCAAGTAAATACATTCCCTTGTTTAAAATTAATAGTGTCTCTATTTAACTTCTTTTGCTTTTGTATTTTAAGTCGATGTTCATATGAACTGATATTGTTCATCATACCATCCATTTTAGACAATAATTCATCACCACACATATCAATCAGTTCACAGTATTAAGCATTAACAGCTTCACTCAATTCTAACTCAGTTGGTTTGAAAAAAATCCAATAGTAAACGTATTCAGTTAAAACTGCATTCTAAATTCAGTTGTTGCCATGTACACAGAAGTTCAGCGTAAGTTTCCCCATATGTGGGCATATTTAAAATACGCAACCCATGGGGAATAACTTTATGAAACAAACAAGCTTCCAAGTGTAAATGTTGCCATTGGAAGCATTTAAGTTTATACATATCATTCTCAAGTTTTCTTACCACTGAACTTAGATGAGGTTCATTAACACTTGATGTAACAGTTCCATTCACCAGGTCAGTGTTGATTTTTGCAAGTAGAGGGTTGGTTTCTGTTGTCAGCAACCTGGTAAAATGATTATTGGTAGTAGTAAGTCCATTGCACTGCTGCTCTGTGTCCAAACTTTCAGCCATGCTCCCAGGGGGAAGAAAATAACTGCTAGAAACAGAAGATAAACTCTCCAAGGAATAAACTGTGCCTACAAGCCAAAAACCAATGTAACTGAAGATAACAAGGCACAGAAACATGACTGGAATCATAAAAAGTTTAAAAGTTTAATAAGGTAAGTGCTTTCACAGTAAATACTAGTGCTTCATCAGACCATATAAAAAGCTACATCAGCAAACACTTTTAATACATTCACTTTGATTCAAAACAACCAATGAAAATCAAAAATGGTAAAAACCTGACATCAGCTTGTGTTATTTAAAGAGGCATTGTGCTTTTAATACAGGCCTATACAGACCTATTTGAGGTCAAAGCCAATTGAACTAGGAATTTGATCTATATGGTGGCATGCACAGCTTGTTGTTGTTTCTATGTAAGAAAAAACAATAGGTCACTGACTGAACGAGTCAAGGAGCATATTTAGTGTATTAGGAATAGCAACACTAAGAATGTATCAGCCAGACACTGTATACAGAATGAGAATGAACATAGCTTTAGATTTCAAGTTGATGAAATTATCTCTGAAAATATATGTGGTGGTGATGTCAAATATTTTACTGAAACCAGAGAATTGCATTGGATTATATTATGGCAAGCCGATAAATACCCAGGTCTAATTGACAGGGTTTCTATTAAGCCTGTATTAAAAGCACAGTGTCTCTTTAAATGACACAAGCTAATGTCAGGTTTTTACCCTTTTTAATTTTCATTGGTTGTTTTGAATCAAAGTGAATGTATTAAACGTGTTTGCTGATGTACTTTTTTATATGGTCTGATGAAGCACTCGTATTTGGTGTGAAAGCATTTACCTTATTAAACTTTTAAGCTTTTTATGTTTCCAGTCATGTTTCTGTGCCTTGTTATCTTCAGTTACATTGTTTTTTGGCTTGCAGGCACAGTTTATTCCTTGGGGATTGTATTTTATGTTTCTGGCGGTTATTTTCTTCCCTTGGGAGTATGGCTGAATGTTTGGAAACAGAGCAGCAGTGCAATAGACGTATTACTACCAATAATCATTTTACCAGGTTGCTGACAACAGAAACCAACCCTCTGCTTGCAAAAATCAACATTGAGCTGGTGAATGGAACTGTTAAATAGAGTGTTAATGAAGCTCATCTGAGTTCAGAGGTAAGAGAGCTTGAGAATGATATGTATAAACGTAAACGCTTCTAATGGCAACATTTACACTTGGAAGCTTGTTTGTTTCATAAAGTTATTCCCCATGGGTTGCGTATTTTAAATATGCCCACATATTGGGAAACTTATTGTGTAAGTGGCAACAACTGAATTTAGAATGCAGTTTTAACTACTTACGTTTGCTACTGGATTTTTTCACACCAATTGAGTTAGAACTGAGAGAAGCTGTTAATGCTAAATACTGTGAACTGATTGATATGTTTGGTGATAAATTTTTGTCTAAAATGGATGGTGTGTTGGACAATATCAGTTCATATGAACAGCGACTTAAAATACAAAAGCAAAAGAAGTGAAAATGAGTCACTGTTGATTTTAAACAAAGGAATGTATTTACTTGGCCGAGGAACAACATGCTGAGTAATAATTTGATTAATAATATAACTTCTGAGAGGAGTGAAATCAGTGCTGAGAATGCTTGTGTTGTTAATGCTGCTGTGACTATAGACACACCATCCACCTCTCATTCTACCATTGAGAGCCCTTTAGTTACTCCTGGCCTTACCAAACCGCCAGATGTCAGGAGAAAAATAACCAACCAAAAACATAGCTTCCAACACTCTGCCTCTACCATTACCAATCAAAAGGAAGGATCCCATATGCCAGTCCCATCCACACAGCAGAGGGAGGAAGAGGCACTGGCAAGAAGATCAACGAATGATAAAGAGAATGTGGCAAGAGAAAACCAATCGTTAATATATAATATTTCAAAGAAAACTATAACAGCTGCTCAGATATCACTTTTAAGCCATGGGTTAAGTTTTATTCCAGCACAAGGTTCTCAGTTTACAGAGACAGTTATTAACATTAAAAAGTTTACACGTAATGTAATGTTAAGAATGTTATACTCTAATAATGATGAAGTGTTTTCTAGTTTTAAGAAACCCAGCACATTTCAGCCAAATTTGCATCCATTATTGGATACATTTTGTAAAAAATGTGAACATGATCTATTGCAAACAACTAACAGCGGTATGCTTAGTAGAAAGTTTTGTAATTAGAGCACTTCAGAGAAAGAATCGCTAGTGTCTCTACAACAAGATGGTGACACTATGATAAAAACTGCTGACAAAGCTGGCAATGTTATTGTAATGGACTATGATTATTATTTTAGTACTATTTTTCTACTTTACTTGATGAGAATGTATATGCCCGAATTGATTTTGATGTGATAGATATTTTGAAAGCTGAAGTTGATGCTGCCTTATCTGTTATTATAGTCACATCATTACTAGTGAATTGTATGTCTACTTATCTGTTGAGACTCCTTTGATTCCAGCTTTTCATGGGCTCCCAGAAATACATAAGAATGCATTTCAACCCCCATTTAGATCCATGGTCTCCGGAAGTGGCTGGCTCATGGAGCCTTTCTGTATATATAGAAAATAACTTGAGACCTCTATTAGATAGACAGGAACATGTTTTAAGAGATATGAAACAGTTCCTTGAAGATTTATGTAAGTACAGCATAAATGTGAAGCTGAGAGATGGCTGTTTGTTAGTAACCATGGATGTTGTATCACTATTTACTGCTATTCCCCATTCTTTGGGAATTTCTATGGTACATGATTTTCTTGTTAAAAATAGTAAATACACCAAGTAAAATTGATCTTATCTGTATGTTCTTGGAAATTGTATTAGAAAATAATGTTTTTCTTTTAGAACTACACCTGTTCCTACATAAGGTTGGTGTAGCTATGGGCACACCTTGTGCCAATAGCTACCCCAACATAGTTATAGCTGAATGGGAGAGAAATTTCCTTTTAAACTCAGATGAATATGCTCTTTCAGTCAGTTTCCACAGGAGATTTTTAGACGGCTTGTTTTTTGTGTGTGGGGGGCACTGAAAGACAGCTTATGTCTTTTATTAGCCATCTAGAGTCTACTACATCTTTTCTTAAATTTACACATAAGTTTTCTATGAATGAAATAGATTTCCTTGATGTACTACTTAGTATTGATATAACTAGGAAATTTCAGGTCAAACTATATAGGAAACCATATAGAAGAAATGCTATCCTACATATGTATAGCATGCATCCTGGTCATATATTCTGGAATGTTATCAAAGGTCAAACTATGAGAATGTCTCAATTGAAGAACTGTGATGTTGCTTTTAGGAAAGATGCTCAGATGCTTAAGAAAAAAATTCTAAGAAAGGGGGGTATAAAACATGTGAGACTGAAAGGAATGTTTGTATGGGAGCTACACATAGGGAGAATAGGGCAAAAACATATTTTTCAAATCAAGTTTTTGAGGCCAAGTCCCCACAGGTTACTAGTAATACGAATAATTTGCCCTTGTCTTTATTTTACACCAGTGATATGACTGATAAATGAATATCATTAAGTCGAAATGGTATATATTGAACTTGGACAATGATATTTTAAAGGTAGTTGGCCATAGACCAAGTTTTGTCTTTAAGAATAAGAAATCACTTAAAAGACAACTTTGTTATAAAAATGTGACGCAGAAAGAAAGTAGGCATGATGGTGATTGAACAGGCACCAGTCCATGCCTTCCATGCAATTTCTGTATGTTTATTGACACATCAGCATGTTTTAGTCATCCAATTACTTATTCTGAGTATAAATTTGAGGTCAAAGACAACTGTCGAACTAGGAATTTGATCTATTTGGTGACATGCATAGCTTGTCGTTGTTTCTATGTACGGAAAACCAGTAGGTCACTGATGGAACGAGTCAGGGAACATATTTATTGTATTAGGAATAGCGGCAGTAAGAATTCATTAGCCAGACTCTGTATACAGAATGAGAATGAACATAGCTTTAGATTTCAAGTTGTTGAAATTATCTCTGAAAATATATGTGGTGGTTATGTCAAAAAGTTTACTGAAACCAGAAAATTGTTTGGGATTATATTATGGCAAGCTGATAAATAACCAGGTCTAAATGACAGGGTTTCTATTAAGCATGTATTAAAAGCACAATGTCTGTTTAAATAACACAAGCTGATGTCAGTTTTTTACCCTTTATGATTTTCATTGGTTGTTTTGAATCAAAGTGAATGTATTAAAAGTGTTTGCTCATGTAGTGTTTATATGGTCTGATGAAGTACTTATATTTGGTGTGAAAGCACTTACCTCATTAAACTTTTAAACTTTTTATGCTTCTGGTCGTGTTTCTGTACCTTGTTATCTTCAGTTTATTTTAACTCTATATGTTTAGTTTAGTTTTAACTCTCTCACTTGTACAATCTGCCATATGATTACTTTTGTTACTTGTACTATTGGAGCTTTTCTCCTGGGGCCTGCACTGAAAAAGGGCTGCTGCCAGTCGGACTAACCCGTTAACAAATGTCAAATTAATAAATAAATAAATAAATTACAATAGCATCAGCAAAATCACCATCATACTGCTACAACATAATAGTAGCATCATCATAAATCAGTGTAGTACTACCTAGAGCATATTAATACAAAAACATCAGCATGAATTACTGTAGTACTACCTACAACATATTAATACAAAAACATCAGTGTGAATTACTGTATTACTACCTAGAACATATTGATATGAAAACATCAGCATGAATTACTGTATTACTACCTAGAACATATTGATACAAAAACATCAGCATGAATTACTGTATTACTACCTAGAACATATTAATACAAAAACATTAGCATGAATTAGTGTATTACTACCTAGAGCATAATAATACAAAACATCAGCATGAATTACTGTATTACTACCTAGAACATATTAATACAAAAACATCAGCATGAATTAGTGTATTACTACTTAGAGCATAATAATACAAACACATCAGCATGAATTACTGTATTACTACCTAGAACATATTAATACAAAAACATCAGCATGAATTAGTGTATTACTACCTAGAGCATAATAATACAAAAACATCAGCATGAATTAGTGTATTACTACCTAGAACATATTAATACCACAACATCAACATGACTGTATTACTACCTAGAACATATTAATACGAAAACATCAGCATGAATTACTGTATTACTACCTAGATCATATTAATACAAAAACATCAGCATGACTGTATTACTACCTAGAACATATTAATACAAAAACATCAGCGTGAATTACTGTATTACTACCTAGAGCATATTAATACAAAAACATCAGCGTGAATTACTGTATTACTACCTAGAACATATTAATACAAAAACATCAGCGTGAATTACTGTATTACTACCTAGAACATATTAATACAAAAAAATCATCATGACTGTATTACTACCTAGAACATATTAATACAAAAACATCAGCATGAATTTTTGTATTACTACCTAGAACATATTAATACAAAAACATCAGCATGAATCACTGTATTTCTACCTAGAACATATTAATACAGAAAACATCAGCATGAATCACTGTATTACTGCCTACAACTAATATTGCAATAGCATCAGTATAAATCACAGTAGTACTGACTGTCATGGATGGACTCCCACTGCTACCAAAATGTGATGAATAGCAACAGTCGCCACCCATATGTAAAGATCAGGCCAGCCCTAAAAGAGTTTGAATCCCACCACTGTCAGCCAGTGTACCACCTGGCCCTGTGAAGAACAAGAGCTGTCATCCTTGGATCCTCTTTACTGCTCCAAATAGGTCTTCTGCCCATGGGGGGGCTCTCAAGTCACACCACTGGTACCCAACATATTAATGTACAGACAAGGATATCAAAGGCAGATGGAAAGAGTATTTCCAGCACCTTCTGGATAAAGAAAACCCCACAGAAGCTGTACTGCCCCAGAAACAGCCTACTATGAGAGAAGAAGAGGAGCCCACCCTAGAAGAAGTAAGAACAGCACTAAGGAAGATGAATTCAGGGAAAGCAACATGCTTAGATGAGGTCACAGCAGATATGATAAAGATGCTGGGTGAGATAGGGGAGAAATGACTCCTAAGGGTACTAATAGCAGTGTGGAGAGAAAGGCTTATCCCAGATGACTGGAGAATAAGCATACTCATGCCAGTGTACAAGAACAAAGGGGACATCCACAACTGTGGGCAGTACAGAGGGATCAAACTCCAACCACATTGCATGAAAGTTCTGGAGAGGGTGATTGATAAACGGATATACAGAGTAGTAGAATGTAAGATGGGAGATGAGCAGTTTGGATTCAGATCGGGATGCAGCACAATTGACCCGATGTTTGCATTGAGACAGATACTTGAGAAGAAGCTAGAGATGAGGAGAGAGTCCAAATGGACATTCCTAGACTTGGAGAAAGCATATGACAAGGTCCCAAGAAAGCTAATCTGGGCAGTACTGTTGTGGTTTGAAGTCCTGGAAACATTGGTAGAATTAGTGTAGGCTATGTACAAGGGCCCAGTGACTCAAGTACGAACACTGTTTGGCCTCACAGAGGGGTTCCCAGTGGAGTGGCTGTACATCAGGGTTCAGCTCTGAGCACACTACTGTTTATACTGGTGATGGACTACAGGTTGGAGGGAACATATCAATAAAGCTGCTGTTTGCAGATGATGTGGCAGTACAGGCAGACCCTGTGCTAGAATTTCAGCAAAGGATAGAAGAATGGAATGAAAATTTGAAGGCACATGGGATGAATCTAACCACAGATAAGACGGTGGTAATGGCAGCAAACTGGGGAAATCAGTAGAAGCTGAGAATAGAGATAGAAGGGAAGATAGTGGAACAGGTAACAGCTTCATGTATCTGGGAGGGGTGGATGAGGAGCAGGATAGTCTGAATGAAGAGTTCAAAGCTAGAATCAGAGGGGCTGCAGCCAACTGGCATAGAGTATCAGGTTTAGTCTATGACAGAAGAATGCCAAAGAAGCTGAAAAGTAAGGTGTACAAGACAGTGGTGCGGCCAGTACTATTTTATGGTACAGAAACCTGTGCAGTAAAGGCAGAACAGTTGAAGAAGCTAAAGGTGATGGAAATGAAGTGCCTGAGAAAGGTGGTAGGATGCACACTGTGGGACAGACGAAGAAATGAGGACATAAAAGCAAAAGCCAAAGTAGCTCCAATTGCAGAAAAGATCAAAGAGAACAGATTACGGTGATTTGGACATGTGTAAAAAAGCAGAAGACAATCTGGTGAGGAAGATTTGGGACAGACAGGAAGAAGGTAAGAAGAAGCCAGGATGTCCGGTAAAGAGGTGGATGGATTGTGTGAAAGAAGATCTGTGACAGTCAGGCATGAGTGTTGAAGAAGGCAGGAGTCTGGCACTGAATCAAGAGAGTTGGCGACAGTTAACACAATACCCCAACCCCATGTACAAAAAAAAAAAATGGGAAAAAAGGGCAGATGATGATGGCGTGCACACATATCTGATTCAGTAACCAATTCACCAAATACAATCTGGCTTCAGGACCATACAGGGAATATTCACTGATATTCTGGTTATGGGCTTCTGACATCTACACCCAGACTTGGACTACACACTAACATTTTACAAAGCTGGCCCCTTTTTCCATTCTCTCAGTGACCCACCATTTCTTCCAGTGCATTTTAAAGTTGCATACACACACACACACACACACACACACACACACACACACACACACACACACACACAATTCTCAGGGAAGGTTGGCAGAATTCTCTACTTTCCCATCTTTTTCCTGGCATGCTAGTACTACCACTGTAGATATGGCTAGAGACCAAATATAGTAATTACCTGATCACTTTTAAATATAAATTATAATAATTATTATCTCACTGAAAGTGCATTCATATGACTAATTGGAAATGGATACCCCAGCCTGCAGCACTAAATAATATGAATTGCACAGATAATAAATGGCATATATGTATATAAAATAAATATCACAAGTAATATCCTTTGCTTTGATAAGAAATAATAATATAAAATAAAAAATAAATACCAGCCAAAAAATCTTAAAATGAAATAAATAAAACTCTACTTAAACAATACAGAAGCCAGAACAGTGCTGTTACACATATGCATAGACAAGGTAGTACACATGAAATATAAAAATAACAGTCACTTTACAGGCAGAATGTTTAAAGTTGAATCTGATCTACAGCTAAAGAAGTACTCTACCTATTCTAAGTTCATTTAATTATACAATCAAGGCAGTACACAGAGAAGATAAAAATGGCATTATTTTTTACAGGCAGAATATTTAAAGATTAATGTAATCTACATTTGCAACACTGGGTCTACTTATTTGAAGTTAGTTAAGTTGCAATGGGCAGAATTCAAACAGCAAACCTTCATAGATCTATCGCCAAGATTATCCACTCAAACACTGTCTGACTTCTCAGTGTTTCAGTTCTAAATATATATGAGCCCATCATTCTGTTCTTGTAGAAAATCAGGAGAGTTACATGATATTACATCACCTTTTTTTAAATAAACCAAGTTATTCTACCTTCAGACTCCCCACATGCAGTGAAGTAGTTTTGAGGAACAGGTACTAATTACTACATCCTTTGAAGAGACTTACAGTTTCATATTTTGGCCATTTATTTCCTTAACTCCAAACCCTTGTGCAACTTCATTATATACAGAAACTAAGTCATTCCTGAGAACCTGCAGAAAGTTACACTTTACATTTCAAATTATAAGTTTCATATATTCTTTTTCTTGTCATCTCCTTTTTTTCATTTTAGACATGGGAAACACATGCATTGCAGATTAATCAAAAATTAAAGATAGCTTTGCAACTGTGCCAACATTCTGGATAAGAATGAAAAAATGCATAACATTTTTAAATTATCTTTTTATTCTGGCACCACACTGTCACAACATCATAATACATTAGAGAGTGAGAGACCTGTACATCGACACCCTGATTGGATAATGAATGTTCTCCAGCAGGGTATTAATGGACTGGTAATGCCCAATAAAAATGAGTTTGCTACTTCATGGCATCATATTAAGCTGCCTTGAAACTTAGAGAAGTAAAGCACTGATGTCTGCCATTGTTTTATACTTGCTAAACAGCACTTTGCTGCTTAGTGAGCTTAAAATTAAAACAAAAAAGTACATACATCAAAGTACATGAAAAGCATGTATGTGTGTGAATGAGTGTCTGTGTATATTTCTGTCTGTAGGTGTATGTGTGAGCATAAGCAAGACAGAGACAGTGTGTGTGTGTGTGTGTGTGTGTGTGTGTGTGTGTGTGTGTGTGTGTGTGTGTGTGTCTGTGTCTGTGTCTGTGTGAGAGAGAGAGAGAGAGTCCGAGCGAGCACTGACTGCAACATACAGTTCTTTGAAGGTATGAAACTCTTAATACCTACACCATAGTGGTACAACAGCTTTAGCATATATCCCTGTGCCACTACCTACAATGTAGCATTACAGCAGTTTCAGCATAAATCAGTGTCACTACCTACAATGCAGCATTAACAGCTTCAGCATAAATCACAGTGTCACTACCTACAAAGTAGCATTACATCTTCAGCATAAATCACAGTGTCCCTACCTACAATGTAGCATTAACAGCAGCTTCAGCATAAATCACAGTGCCACTACCTACAATGTAGCATTACAACAGCTTCAGCATAAATCACTGTGTCACTACCTACAATGTAGCATTACAACAGCTTCAGCATAAATCACAGTGCCATTGCCTACAATGTAGCATTACAACAGCTTAAGCATAAATCAGTGTGTCAGTACCTACAATGTAGCATTACAACAGCTTCAGTATAAATCACTGTTTCACAGATTTATGACCAAATATTAATGCAGCTTCAGTATAGCTCACAGTGTCATGTTCAACCTATTACAATAGCATAAATCATAATATTACTGCCTACAATAAAATGTTGCAACAGTTTTAGTATAACTTGCTGCAGAATGTCTACAGTATAACATTGCATCAGCATAAATCAACACAGTACTGCCTGCATTGTATTATAACAGCATCAGCAAGTATCACTCTAGTAGTTCCTACAACATATTACAACATTTTCATAAGTCACTGTATCAAGATTAACAACATATTTGACAGCATCAACATAAATCACAGTAGTACTGACTCTTACCTTAGTGCTGCAACAACAGTTGCTTCCTCTTCTTCTTCTTTTGGCTGCTCCCATTAGGGGTCACCACAGCAGATCTGTTTTCATCTTTTCCTGACATTGGCATCTTGCTCTGTTGCACCAACCACCTGCATGTGCTTTCTCACCACATCAATAAACATGAACTTAGGCCTTCCTCTTTTCCTGTTACCTGGTGGCTTTATCCATGGCATCCTTCTCCCAATATACCCAGCATCTGTCATTAGCACATGTCCATACCAACCCAATATCACTTCCCTGGTTTTGTCTCCAAACCGTCCAACCTGAGCTGACCCTCTAACATACTCATTTATAATCCTGTCCATCCTTGTCACACCCACTGCAAAATCTTAACATTTTTAACTCTGCACCTCCAGCTCTGACTCCTGTCTTTTCATCAGTGCCACGGTCTCCAAACCATATAACATAGCTGGTCTCACTACCATCTGGTAGATCTTCCCTTTCACTCTTACTGGTAGTCATCTGTTACAAATCACTCCTGACACTCTTCTCCACCCACTCCACCCTGCCTGCATTCTCTTCTTCACCTCTCTTCCAGACTCACCATTACTTTGAACTGTTGATCCCAAGTATTTAAACTCATTCACCTTCACCAGCTCTACTCCCTGCATCATCACCATTCCTCTGTCCTCCCTCTCATTCATGCATATATATTCTGTCTTAGTCCTGCTGACCTTCATTCCTCTCATTTCTAGAGCATAGCTCCACCTCTCCAGGGCTCCTCTACCTGTTCCAAACTCTCACTATAGATCATAATGTCATCCGCAAACATTGTAGTCATTGGTGACTCCTGTCTAATCTCATCTGTCAACCTGTCCATCAACATTGCAAATAAGAAAGGGCTCAGAGCTGTTTCTTGATGTAATCCCACCTCCATCTTGAATGCATCCATCACTCCAAATGCAGACTACACCACTGTCACACTATCCGTGTACATATCCTGTACCACTCTGACATACTTCTCTGCTACTCCCGACTTCCTCATACAATACTACAACTCCTCTGTAGGCATCCTGTCATATGCTTTCTCTAAATCCATAGAGACACAATGCAACTCTTTCTGACCTTCTCCATCAACACCCTCAGAGCAAACATAGCATCTGTAGTGCTCTTTCCCAGCATAAAACCGTACTACCACTCACTAATCATCATCTCCCTTCTTAACTTAGCTTCCACTACTTTTTCCATAACTTCATGCTGTGGTTGATCAATTTTATCTCTCTGTAGTTACTACAGCTCTGCACATCATCATTTTTCTTAAAAATTGGTACCGATACACTTCTTCTCCATTCCTCAGGCATTCTCTCACTTTCCAAGATTTTGTTAAACAATCATAGGTTCATAGGTGTGACTAGGCTAATGGCCCTGGAGCCTTTACAAGCCTAGCCCATAGGATTACCCTGGCATCGTGCCATCCGACCTTAGTTCCCAGTGCCTCTGTCAAGTAAAGCCACTGGATTGATCCGTGGGGTGAGTTTTCTATTTCCCATTTACTCATCAAGATTTCTCTTGAAGAGGGCCAGTGAGGTGCTCTGCTTGACATGTATGGGAAGTCTATTCCATAGCATGGGCAGCCTCTGGGTTATGAATCTGCCCCTCCAGCATGTTCTGTTGATTGTGGTAATGAGGTTGAGGTCTCTGGAGCGTGTGGTACGGAGGGACTGGGATTTCTTTAGATGTAGCATTTCTAACTGAGCTAGGTCAGACATGACTTTGTAAGTCAAGCAGAGATCACCTCTAAGTAGGCAATATGAGACAGAGAATAGTTGGAGTTAAAGGTTTCCATGCCAAAACCCAGGATTGAACTAGCGACCTTTAGATCTTCATTCTAACGCTTTTCCAGCTGAGCTATTTCTGGTTAAAACCTCCATTGCCATCTCTCCTAAACTCCTCCATGCTTCCACAGGTATGTCATCCGGACGAACCGCCTTTCCATTCTTCATCCTCTTCATAGCTGTCTTTACTTCTTCCTTGCTAATCCATTGCGCTTCCTGATTCACTATTCCCACATCATCCAACCTTCTCTCTGTCTCATTCTGTTCATTCATTAGCTCCTCAAAGTACTCTTTCCATCTGTTCAATGCACTCTCCTCACTTGTGAGTATGTTTCCGTCATTATCTTTTATCATCCTAACCTGCTGCACATCTTTCACGGCTCGGTCCCTCTGTCTAGTCAGTCGGTACAGGTCCTTTTCTCCCTCCTTAGTGTCCAACCTTTCATACATCTTGCCATATGCCTTATGCATAGCCTTTGCCACCTCTCTCTTCACTATATGCTTCATCTTTTTGTACTCTTGACTAATTTCTTCATCTCCCTGTCAGTCCCACTTCTTCGACAACCTCCTCCTCTGTATACCCTTCTGTACTTCCACATTCCACCTCCAGGTCCACCACTAGGCAAGAATTGCTTCCTACAAAGTAATATTACAACTGCATCAGCATAAATCATTTTAGTACTGTCTACAGAAAAATAGCTGAGGTAGCATCAATGTGCAGGTTGTGGTCAGTTCTGAGATGCACATTACAGAGCTGCACAAAAATGTCGGAGTATATAGTATGTGCTGATGAGGACACAATGATATGTAAATGAGCCAACATAATGATATGTAAATGAGCCAAACTAAATATGGAAAAGAAGGGACCCAAAAGTGAAGATCAATGCAAATGTGTAAAAAGCAGTGTTGCACCCCCATTTACCCATACTGAATGCAAATATTTATGGTCTACATGATAATTTATACAAATATACTGAAGGAAGGGGGGACTTATAAACCACGCTACCATTTTGTGAAATAAATTCCAATTGTTCTTGTTCACATTCTGCCTTTAACCAAGTCTATAACTGATCATAGTAACTAGAAAAAACAAACACTTTAATATTATTATATGTAGTTGAAATGCAATTATCTTCTAACTATATCTGACTATTATACTGAAATCCTTTCACTAAAAACTGGGCAAAAAAAATTCTTATTTTCTTTAACATTATAATACATTTTTTCCTCAAATGACTAGGCCCATTCCATACATTGTTCTTGTAAAATTTGAGCTAAAATTTGCAGTAGATTTTTGCATAAGTCAGGATATTTATGGAAATTGACTGGTAGGAGCTTCTCTAATACTTTGAGTTATCTGAATAGCACATTCTATTTACTATGGTATATAGCCCTGACTCTGCAGGAAGTTGTAGTAGAACAGCTATAATACAAGGTAATTGCTGCCTATTGAATGTACCTGTAGTGGCAAATGTGTCGACCAAAAACATTCATGACTTGGAAATTCTTAAACCCTGAATATGGAGAGTCATGCTGCTGTCTTCCAATAGGTATTATCATTGTTCTGTTTAGAAATGTGATAATCATCTCCTAGTTAGCGACAAAATAGAGCTGTGTAAGTTGTACTTACTGTAACAATACGTTTGAATTCCTCACTGCTGCAGTGGCCTGTGGCTGTATGCATTCCCATGGACAGGAATGTTCCTTTATACATTTCAGCTATTACCACTGATATCCAAGGTAATTCTTAAGATTCAGAGGGACTGTCCAAAACTTTTTCTGGTGACTCAGTTTTGCCCCAGGCGATATTGGTCTCCTTTCTTATGGACTTGGTAAAGAGCATTTATCACAATCTTCCTCTTAGACTAGACCTACTCACACAACACCATGGGGAGTTTGATACAACCCTGACTCAACTTAAGCTACCAGCTTGGAATATTTCAGTTTTGGTACCTTTTAGGCACCTCTTTCATGATGACATGCAGAAGGTAGTAAAGGGGGGCAAGAAAGCCTGCTGTTAGGAAATCTTATATTGGCAAGTGGAAAATATTTTCTAGTTGGTACCTAGCCAATACCCAGGGCCCTATCAAGCATTATGTACCACTGGTTCTTAAACATTTGTGAAATTTACTGTCCTCTGGCCTTTCTTATTCTTTTCTCAAGGTTAATCTAGTGGCCATTTCAGCATGTTTGCTAATGGATCCTTCCCTTTCCTCTCTGTTTTTGCTAAAACAGTTTCTGAGGCAGTGACATGGTCCTGTGTACATACTTACAAAGCATTACATACTGGATTCCTTTTCCAGGTCAGGATTGGCTTTGCTAGGACCATTCACCGGGGCTCCTGGATCCTTAGCATTCCTCATCCCAGGTTAGATTTTGGTAATCAACCCATATAACCGAAGGCTACTACAGTAGTAACAATGTTGAACATAGTGGATGCTTGCATGTCTCACTGCTGCAGTAGCTACATTCAACCTCCATCTCCCTACTTCTGTATAAATGTAGTTTTGGGGATGTAAAGTTATTTGTTAGTATATCTTTTCGAGGTTCCAAATGCCTAAGCTGTTCTCTCTGTATGAGACAAAAAGTCTTGAAATTGTCTACACTCTGACTGCTGATTTTCCTCCAAGGGTTTAGCCAATCAACAACAGATGATTTAGAAGTGCTGTTTTCCTGTGTTGCAAGTGCTGTATTGCAGTGTTTGCATGCATGTGCCCATCATGCAGCAGTGGTTAGTAGTATCTTGTATAGACACGGACACCTAGAAATCGAAGATTCCTTATAAAACCACCTCTGAAACTATATCAATAACTTGGTAAGTGTCAAGCAACCACTTTATAGTGTCTAGTAGCACAGAGCAGCTAGTTTTCATGTTGAGGAGCACTGCCCTTTGAATTTAGTATTATAGAGCCTAGTCCAGTCTCTAGCCTGCTCTTTGAATTTAGTATTATAGAGCCTAGTCCAGTCTCTAGCCTGCCCTTTGAATTTAGTATTATAGAGCCCAGTCCAGTCTCTAGCCTCTTAGCCAACCTATTATTACCCCCTTGCAACCCTCACCCTTGTTGTCATTGGATTCAGAACAGGCATTTGACCAGGTGGACTGGATTTTTTATTTCAGGTGTTAAGGAAGTTTGGCCTACTGGAAGATGTTAGAATGCATGATGTCACAAAAGGCAATACTGCCAGCCCAGCTATCTGGAATTTTGTAAATAATTATATGTTATTTGTGAATATCAACATGATTCATATGGTTGTGTTACAACTGTAGTAGAACTGTATATTATGTGTATATCAAACTGTTGGTACAGAAGTATGTGTTGTAAAAATATTTTACAAAGGAGATATTTTGTAAAGTACTGAGCTAAAATGTAACCACAGCATACTGTACTGGAAAAGAACAGAAATGTGCATACACTATTATAACTGTTTAGATGTATATATTTTAACAATGGAAACTGGAACACAGGAGGTGTATTTTAGAAAAATAGCTGAAAATATAAATGACTTTATGACCACATAATAAAAGGATGTTATCTTTCAGTTTCAGTGCAGTAACAGACACAATGTCGAGAGGAGGTGGTTCTCTACATTGTCTTGCAAGTGTTTTATTGTTTTATGACTTCCGGCAAGTACCAAGATTTGAGGAAAAGCCCTTGTGTATATATTGTCACAGGTAGATGCTAAATGTACCAGCTGGCATCAGTGGTTGTTTTAAGAGTGGGAACTGAAGTCAAAGGACAAGAAATTATGTCATTCTGCAAGTATCCCAGCAGTAATATTTGAGATATTAACTTAAGAACTCTATTTAAGAGACTGAGCATTCTGTGTTTGTCTTTAACCTGACAACATCAGCTGGAAGACCCATTCACCAAATCTGCCTTGCTTGCTCTCTAGGTAAGTCTAGGGAAGAGTATAATTCTCTTAGATACAGTCAGGACTATAGCAAAGCTTAGCTTAGATATTTTTATTTTATTTACTTGAGACTGTCCTGCAATGTCGTTTTAAATATTTCCAGTGATTTTGAAGTCTGATAACAATGTACATATATATATATATATATATATATATATATATATATACGTATATATATATATTTAGTATTGTGTTGTCCTTTTATTATTTATTATTATTAAATATATTTAAGCATTTCATTGTGGCTGCTCTTTGTGAGACATATTTAAGTTCTGAGAGTACTTGCATATTTATTTGGTAACACTGTGTAGGCTACTCATAATAGCCTTAACTACCATTTGTATTAACAGTAACATTACACAGTAAGATTGGACACCCTTTGTTAAGGGGCTTAAAGTAGCTGATAAAGAGTTGGCTGGTGGCAGTAATAACTGCCTTATAGTCTGGGTAGAAGGGGGCATAGCTACAAAACCTGTGTCAGCCTTTTTTCCAGGTGTGTGTGTGTGTGTGTGTGTGTGTGTGTGTGTGTGTGTGTGTGTGTCAACTACTTGGGTAGGGACACAATGCACTGGTTGGACAGAGAGGGTGCTGGAGGTCTTGGTGGCTTGGCCACTCAACTGAAATCTCAACTCTATAACTGTGCCAGTGGGGAGTCTTATTGGTGATCTGGAGAACTAGGGAGAAACCAGCCTTAGACTGACTGGTTTCTGTGCGCTCTTAAGGGAAATTGCACTTGATGCAGAGAGCTGCATCTGAAAATACTGTGCGTGTACCTGTCATCCTCCCAATGTATGTCCACCATTGATGCCAGTGGTGAGCATTGAGGTTTCTTGATTACTAGGCCAGTGGTGGGGCATCACACATGCGGTGTCAGAATATGAGGGATCTTTTGTAAAAGTTAGTGTTAATGGATACCATTTGGATCCAACATCTCACTTTTTTTGGTGTGTGTATGAATTCATTGCTGAGTGAATCCTTACTATAGATGACTGATGATATGTGTGGAGAGAGAGACAGAAAAGTTATCCTCTTTTGCAGATGACTGATACAGTTTCTTTGATTTAGAGGCAGATCTACCAACATTATTTGCAACATTCAGGACTTATATTAAGTATTCTGCTTACAAAATAAGTGCATCTCAGATTTAGGCCATTGTGGGGTTGATTTTGAGCCATTTCCTTAATTATGTGATGCATGCCTCTATTTGTACACAAACAAGGTATTAAAACTTAAGTGATATAAACAGTCCCTAAATTAGGAACAAAAATAGAAATACTTTAAAAACTGAAACTGAAGTTAGACTGAAAAAGCTGATGTTGGGATTAAATCAAAGGATACAGTCAGTTAAAATGTTTCTTCTTACTGCTTCTCCATTTTTCAGGCTATTCCTGCTCATGTGTAGGCATGCAGACTTGTGTGTCCCTGCACTTGGCTTGACCTGTCATCAGCAGAGTATGAAAGTGTGTGATACTGCAGCACTAACATGTCTAGTACTCTAGTATTGCATTATAATTAAACTAAGCACTGCAGAATTTCATGTTGCAGTATTAACTTGTGCTACGTGCTATGCAGAAATCTAGTCTTCTTAGCACCACTGCGTAAACTTCATTTTATACTAGTATATTAAGATGTGCCTGTATTATGTTTCGTGGTGCACATCACAGAGAACTGATTGCACTGTGCACTTGCAGGAGCTAAGAAACAAGCATAAGACTGAAACAGCTGTGAACTGCCTCTTCCCAGCAGTTTAAATATGCAATGTGCCAGACAGTGGTGAAATAGGCTGAGCTGATTCTGTATTCAGAACATAAGATGTTACGTTTGCAACCTTCCTGACTTGGTGACTTTATCTTTGCTGCTGATAGTGGAGATAGGAAATTCCTGTCAGCTGCAGGTAATTTTTTGTTAGCTTGCTTATGAGTACTTCATAACAGAATAACAGAACTATTTTAGTACATAACTGCACTGAAGATTTTTTAAATTATTTATCCTGATGTCTCGTGTATGTTTCCTCATTAGTGCAGTCTGTCTTGTAATTAATTATCAGGTCTCATAAATACTGGCATTGGAAATGGGTCAGCTCCCCTAAAGGAATTCTTTATAACAATGAGAAGTATGTGCTAGAGAGGTGGGGCCAGTGTTACCCCAGATTAGTTGTCAGGAGTGCATTCTGATATTCAGCAATACTGATGGGCAACTCGACTTCTTATCCTTTGCCTTTGTGTGAGATACAGTGCCACGTTAGATCTGACTAAGGAAGACATATTGGTGCTTTTCACAGGATGCATATGTAGAATGGAAGAGCTGTATTGCTGGGAGCAATTTCTGGAGAGAAACAAATTCTTTCTTTGGCACAAATTTTTGGAGAAGAGGAAACCTTTCCTAAAAAAAAAGCAAGGGGCACACCTCCCAGTGCTCCTTCATACTTTGTATACCAACACTGAAGTTGTAGGACTTTGATGATAAAAATATTAAGCAGGGAAGCCACCACGAAAAAATATATTCCCGCAGACTTAAGCAGGCTGCACTTTTGTGTACCAAACTGAGTCAAACAGCAAGTGGTATCTTTTAATTCTCAGTGGACTGAACTCATCTTCTGAGGCCTAGTATATCAAGTAAAGCTATTGTTGCCTTTTTTCATTTACTTAACTTCTGTTTCTAAAGTAAAAGTTTAACATAACTAATAAATGATTTCTTTCAGTATAACTTTGTAACCATTTTTGTTATTTTTTAAAGAGATTTATCCTTCATTAAAGTGATAAATGTTGGTCAACGATTTCTTGTAAATACAGTCCAGGATTATATTCAAAGTAAAATCGTGTACTACCTCATGAACATTCATGTGCAACCACGTACAATCTACCTCTGTCGACATGGTGAAAGTGAACACAACCTTCATGGCAGAATTGGTGGAGATGCAGGGCTGTCATCCCGAGGGAAACAGGTAAAATACTGTTAGCATTATGTGGCTTTTTTTTTTTTGAGTTCAAGGAAACATGCTAGTCTACAACTGTTTTTCCAAAAGGCAACATATTTACTATAGGTAATTTATTTAGCCGATGACTGATTTTCATAGAGTAAAATTAATATGCTCTAAATTAAGGGTAACAATTCAGAAAAACCCATAACTTGTTTCTTAGTAGGTTATGGCACATGTTGTTGTATATATACATGCATATAATTAACCGACTGATAACTCCCTTTGTGGTTTCAATGCAGTTTATTTACAGTGCAGCTTTTCTTCCAGGGTCACTGCCAAAAAGCGGCCTTTTTTAGCTCAGTCTACATTTTCTGGGTAATGAAGCAAATAAAAAAGTGTAGTATATCAAACTCAAAATTTCTTCCCACAAAAGAAAACAATGGTATGATGATCAGGGTACTTGCTGTTTAGTTAAAGTCCCTCAGAAATCTAGCAGCCCATGTTGTTCCTTTGCTTGGTATTGCAGCTCAGAATAAGCTACCTATAACCCACACAACCTATATTCTGTATAAATCCATAGATGAAATGTTACTCCACATGTAAAACTGTTAGCATCTTCTGGTTATGAGTAACCCCAACAGTCTACACTTTTGGTCTTGCAGATCCCTCTTCATGAAAAGCAGACATCTCTGTTTATTTAGGCTACAGGCCTTCCTTTTAGTAGCATCTCAGCAGGTGTTGTACATTTGCCTAGCTGATACAAAGTTCCATAAGTGTATTTTCTAGTATGCATGCAACGTGGCTGAGTAATGTAACTCATGTTATTCAAGCACTTTATATAAGTGAAACTGTAATTATGCCATATATATATATATATATATATATATATATATATATATATATATATATGGGTTCCTATTGTTTGATCAACAGGCGGAGTTGCAGTGTTTTTTGGCAGAATGCCTGGTTTATCAAATGGACATTTTTTCCTGTGTGTGTTTTGTTGAAACGGTTAAGTGGGATGTGTAGTAGGTGTGTATATACTTTTGTGATTGTGTGTGCTGTTAGTCTTCAGAGTAAAGTTAGGTAAGGGAACAGATTGTGTGTCTGTGATTGTGAGAGAGTTAGGTTAAATGATAGATTTAGTGCATCCATGTGTGTGGGTGGATGTGTGTGAGAGCACACGTGTTGGAAGTAACCAAGCTGTCTTGTGTACTGGTATAGTTATTGGAAGGGTTTTTTTTTATTTAAGATGCAGGTTAGGATTAGCACATATTACTAAGGTGGAGCAGGGGGAGAGAAGTGTAGTTTGATTCCAAAACCACTAGCTTTATTTGACATATATGGACTTAGTGACCCCGTTAATGTACGTGGCCCTTTTTAAGTATAGCTAAATGTGGTTTATCCAGGGTTTGCTAATTTCCACTGTCTTGAATGCATGTTCCCTCATGAGTCGGAGGATCAGTTGTTAATGTGAGACAATAAGATGCCTTTTGGCATATGTATTGATTGAACTTTTTCTGAGTCTTGTTAAACGGAAGAGCTTTTTTTTCTGAGAAAAGGAGCAGAATGCTGAACTGCTGCTGTTCTGCATATCTGACAGTAAATGCAAGTTGGAAAAACTGTAATAAAAAAAAAGAGAAACAACTGAATTTCTTATGCATTACATTTTTCTTTAGGTTGTTACATTTTCTGTTATAGAATAGCATTTCACCATGGCAAAGTGATTTCACTTAGAACTGTAACTTTGAATTTCACTGACCACCTCTTTTGCTATGATTCATAGTTTGCTCAGGTTCTGAAGGAGTTCTTGGAAGAACAACAGATAGTGGACCTCAAGGTTTGGACGAGTCAGCTGAAAAGAACCATCCAAACAGCAGAAGCCTTAAGAGTCCCTTACGAGCAGTGGAAGATTCTGAATGAGATTGATGCTGTTAGTATACTTTTATGAATTACAGAAACCTTGAGACTGTATGTTTAAGTATTATGACAAAATAAACTACGTACATGTGATGTTTGTTAATAGTAAAAGGAGTGGCGATCTAATCATTTGAAAAGAAAGTGACATTTTAAATAGTATGATGTTATGTGATCCTATCTCGCCTACATTCTGACTGATGGGTTCGGAGCCGATCCCTCGGCTCCGACTCGGCACGCTTATGCCAAAGAGCGAAGTCTCTTATTGGCTGAGCTTACTATATCCCAGGATGCACCACTACCAGTCCCCCAGATCTCGTTTGCCGCTAACTAGCGAAGACGTGGTCTCGAGCTGGCTGAGCTGAGTAGTATTTTACTTACTTTTTTCTGTCAGAAAATTGCTTTTCCTGTCATAAAAAGCTGTTTTAACGGCTACTCTGTGCTTTGTGTAGTGATTGAAGGTTTTTTTTGTGAACACTTGTAGTGTGATTGGGCGTTGGTTTCTCAGGCCTCCTTCATCTGTAGGGCCTTTCCCGGTCAGTCACCCCCACTCAAACCTTTGGGATTTCAGATCCCCTTGAGTTTTTTGTTGTTCGGATTGTTAAATCGGCAGTTGTAAACTGATTTTTGTAGAGTCAGTTAAGTAAGTTAAATTAGGATTGTGTGTCTTGCTGTCAGAGAATTACTGCATTATTGGTCATAATGTCTCAAAATCCTAGGCCTTCGGGCTTCAAAAAATGCACCAAATGTAATTTTAAAATGTCAATCACAGATGACCACTCTCTCTGTGTTTATTGTTTGGGTGCAAAACATTTACAAGAGTCATGCAGCGTGTGTCACGCTTTTTCCTCGAGGGTCCTCCAGGAGAGGAAAAATAAACTCATCCTTAAAGGCTTAATAAAACCCTCCTTTGAAGAAGCTTTGGCATCCTCTCCTTCTCCAGCTAAAAAGAAAAAGGCGTCGGCTCCGACCAGTCCGTCGGATCCGACCACCAAAAGACATAGGCAGGCTTCTCCTTCGGCTCCAAGGACTTCGGAGCCGAGGGCGGAACGGTCTGCCTCGATGCCACCAGTCTCGACTCCTCTGGCTTCGGAGCCGATGGCTGGGGCATCGAGAGGCGGGTCACCTTCGTCGGCTCCACTGGTCTCGGAGCCGACAAGGGTTGCCCGCTCAGACACTTCCTCCTCGGCGCCGAAGTCCTCCTCGGCACCGATGGAAACTAGTGTGGGTATTCCTTCGGCGCCGATAGTCATCGAGTCGCCTCGGAGCCGGTCCCCTAGCCCTTTGGGGCCGTTGGAGAGGCCATCTCGAACCCGTTCAGTATCGTCGAAGTCTTCGAGGATGTCGGATTCGGATATAGACAGGGTGCTCCAAAGACTGTTCCAGTCCCCAGTCTTTCAAAAATTTGTTTTGGCTCCGACCCAGTTGGCTTCGGAGCCGATAGCCCATGCCCATCCCATTGCTATTCCTCCTCCGACCGCTTCGGCTCCGTCGGAGCAGGTGCTGTTGGAGCCGGTGGAGATCTTAGGGTCGGCTCCGACCCTTACTCCAACCCGGGCCTTCGGGTCCGAGTTTGGTACACGGACTTCTTCGACTGGACCCGGGGGTGATGTTTCGGGACCTATGCTTTCGGTTCCGAGCCTCCCTCTCGGTGCTTCGGCTGCGGGACTTCCGTCTGCTATCATGGCTCCGGGGACCGGACACTCCCAGGATTCTGGGGGTCCGCTTTCAGAGCTATGAGGAGTGCTTTGGCCAAGTCTTCGGCCATCTCTCCGGCTTTACCGGCACCTTCCCTGGGCGTGGAGACTGGGTCTTTGGCAGTTCCCCTGTCCGTAAGCAGCGGAGCCCCTGGGCCTGAGGTTACCCCATTGGGGTTCCCTCCTCCTGAGGGTTCTTCTGAGTTGTCTTCGGAGGAACCCCAAGGAAGAGATCGTGCAAGAGGAAGCACGTGGACTCCCCAAGTCTATTACATCGGACACTGATCTTGATGATGCGGAGGGGTCCCAAGTCGCCCTCGGATGATGTTTCATTTGCAGACATCTTAGAGATCCTCAAACAACGAGGTGGCTGGATATCCAAACCCCCCTCTGCTGATGAGTCAGTGCTCCTCAAGGCCTTTGGGGCTCAGCCCTCCGCCTCCTGGGTGTCTCCGCCCTTCGACGAGCTCCTGGATTTAGTTTGTCAAAGGGCGTGGGAACATCCAGATACCGTGGAACCAGTCCCTTCTCGTCCTAATAAATTTTTGTCTGCCCCACCCGAGAAGGAGTTCCTCACTAAAGGCGTGGCTGTAGATGCCATGGTGGTGGCATCTGCTACACAACAGGACGTGGCAGAGACTTCAACGTCCGTCCATCCTCCTAATAAGGAGTCTAGGAGCATGGACAGGTACGGGAAGCGCACCCTGACTTCAGCGGCCTTTACTTTAAGGTCTCTGAATTATTTGGCACATTTTACTAGGCTTCAGAGGGATCTGGTCAAGGAGCTGTCAGATTCCCTCTCGGGTAACCTACCTGAGCAGCTAGCCCAGTCGGTTAGCTCTCAGTTGGCTATCCTTACGCCAATTTCTAACTCGTCCATGAGGCTCATTTCCTATGCGGCCGAAGGGGCGGGTAGAGCGGCAGGCACAGGCGTGGCTCTCGGAGACAAGCCTGGCTCCGCTGTGTCAGTTCGGAGGCCTTCAAGTCTTCCTTCGCCGACGCTCCCTTTGATGGGTCCTCTTTGTTTGGACCTAAGGTTAAAGACACCCTTACCGCTGTGAGCAAGAGGGAAAAACTTTATCTGCCGTAGGTGCCAAGTTATTCTACTCCCTTCGGCCTTATCCCAAGGCTAAAGGAGGGAAGATGTGGTTCCGTAAATCACGTAAGTTTTTCCTCAACAGCAGGAAGATTCCCCTTCCAGAGGCAGAGGACGGGGAAATTTTTCTGGGAGACGCCGTCCCAGAGGCGGCAGAGGGCCCCGCAATTCTGGAGACCACGAGTCCTTTCGTGGCTCTTCAGCCTCCCACTCATCATGAGGGATTGCCCGGCTGTGCTGCTCGAGCCAGTCGGGTGCCGCTTGCCAAGCACCTAAAAGCCTGGGAGTCAATCACTCAGGACAGATGGGTGCTTCGGATCATTGCCGGAGGTTACACCATCCCATTCACATGTTCACCCCCACCGTCCAAAAAATCCCGGACCCACCACCCAGTCAAAGGGAAATTGCAGCCGCAGAAGCTTTAAAGCTGCTAGAAAAAGGAGTCATCCAACCGGTCCCCACAGACCAGATCGGATCCGAAATTACTCCAGGTTCTTTTAGTGCCAAAAGACAGGGGACCTGAGACCAATTTTGGATCTCAGCAGACTGAACCAATCCGTCACGAAATCCAAATTCGAATGGTCACGTTACAATCCATTCTCCCATTGTTGGAGAAGGATGTTTGGATGTGCTCCATAGACCTCAAGGACGCCTATTATCACATACCGATACATCAGGCGTCCAGGAGGTATCTGCGCTTCAGCCTGGGAGTCAGTCATTTCCAATTTTGTGCACTGCCCTTTGGTCTCACCACAGCCCCCAGGGTGTTCACCAAGTGTTTGGCAGTAGTGACTGCTCACCTGAGAAGTCTTGGATTCCAAGTGTTTCCCTATCTGGACGACTGGCTCCTGACTGCCACCACCAGGCATCTACTAATGGACAACCTCAAAGCCACCATCTCCCTGGGTGCTTCCCTGGGGATTACATTCAATTGGTCAAAGTCTGTCTTGCTGCCCTCTCAGCGCATAAGGTTCATAGGAGCAGAGATAGATTCAAAATTGATGCGCGTTTTTCTTCCTACCGAAAGGATCCAAACTTTACAGGGCCAAGTTCAAGCTCTGATTTCAAGATCCAAAGCCCCAGCCAGGATGGTCCTACAAGTTTTAGGTTCAATGTCTGCCACGGTTCTTCTAGTTCCTCTGGCAAGATTGCACATGAGGATTCTTCAGTGGCTATTGTCAACTCAATGGTCCTTTCAGGACCTTCCCCTCAATCATCCCATCATGATTACAGAAACATGCAAACGGGACCTTCGCTGGTGGCTTCAGATATCCAATCTAAATCAAGGAAGCCCCTTTGTTATTCCCTCTCCAGTGGTTACCCTGACGACAGATGCCTCCCAGATAGGGTGGGGGGGGGCATTGTCTGGGCAGGTTAGTTCAGGGCTTCTGGCTTCCAGACGAAGCTCTTCTCCACATCAATGTGTTGGAGATGAGGGCTGTACTTCTGTCCCTACAGGCCTTACACAAGTTTCTTCCTCAGGGCATCATCGCCATCCACACAGACAACATGTCGGTGGTTTGGTATCTAAACAAACAAGGAGGGACCAGATCTTACCCCCTTTGCAGAGAGGCCATGAGGGTGTGGGAATGGGCGGTAGCTACCAACCGTTTCTTGGTAGCGACCCACATTCCGGGGAAATCAAATATATTGGCAGACAAATTGAGCAGGACAATTCTCTCTCCCCACGAGTGGTCCCTAAACGAAACAGTAGCAGCTCAGGTTTTCAGGAGATGGGGAACGCCGTGCTGTGATCTATTTGCAACGCCACTAAACACGAAGTGCAAAAGGTTCTTCTCCTTGACTCCACATCAAGGGGAAGCAGCTTTGGATGCTCTAGCACAACCTTGGCCAACAGGGCTACTTTATGCATTTCCTCCGATACCACTTCTTCCCAAAGTCATTCAAAAAGCTTCTCAATTGGGGTCCACAATGATACTGATTGCTCCATACTGGCCTCGTCAGGTATGGTTTCCCTACCTGAAGAAACATGCGGTGGACGATCCTTGGACGTTAGATCTAACTCCGGATCTGCTAATCCATCAGTCGGGACGACAGCATCAGTCCCTACACTCCTTGAAGTTGACAGCCTGGCTCCTCCACTTCCGACCTTGGTCAGAAGTCACACATTAGACCCGGAAGTTATTCACATTTTATCTTCGGCCCACAAACCCACCACTAACAAATTGTACCTCAGTAAGTGGAAGAGGTTTGCTATCTGGGCTCAATTCAGGGGCTTAGACCCTATCACTGCTCTGATCCCGGAAGTTTTGAAATTCTTAACATCCTTGTTTAATCAAGGATCTTCTGTCTCTACTATTAAAGTCCAACTGGCGGCTATCTCTAAATTCCACGAATCCATGGATCCTCCATTGATGAGCAGCAGATTATGCAAGACCTTTATTAAAGGTGCGGGCCTGTTAAGACCCCCAGTTTTTCATCCTGCGCCTCCGTGGGATCTTGATTTGGTGCTTCGTGCATTAACATCTCCCCCTTTCGAACCGGCTGCTACATGTGAGTTAAAATATCTGTCTTGGAAAACTGCCTTCTTAGTTGCAATTACTTCTGCAAGAAGAGTTTCAGAGCTTCAAGCCCTATCTATTAAACCACCGTACTTGATTTTCCACAAGGATAGAGTATCACTTAGGCCTAATCCATCCTTTGTCCCAAAGGTCTGTTCTAATCTCTGTCTTCAACAATCTCTAGAGCTACCAGTTTTCTTCCCAAAATTCTCCAATGAAGCAGAATACACTCTCCATAAATTGGATGTTCACAGGCAATTGCGCTTCTATTTAGACAGGACTCAGCAATTTCGTAAGTCAGACCAATTGTTTGTGTCCTTCTCAGACAATAAATTGGGTAAAACCATTACAAAAGCTACTATCTCCAAATGGATTAGAGATTGTATAACTCAGGCTTATTCTTCGTCGAATAAGCAACCTACAACATCTATCAAAGCTCACTCCACCAGAGCTATATTCTTATGAAGCTTAGGTAGCTTCTATAGCTTTTCATTCCAAGCTTGCTATATCGGAGATTTGTGCTGCGGCTACTTGGTCAAATCCGCACACTTTCATTTCCCACTATAAATTGGATGTGGCATCTAAAGGGCGAGCATCATTTGGTTCCACGGTACTCAGGAGTGTTTTCCAGTGAGCCACCCAGGATTCAGGTGCTAGGGACGCTGTCCCATCAGTCAGAATGTAGGCGAGATAGGATCACATAACATCTTTTAGTTATGTACTCACCATAACTTCAGATGTTTGGGATCCATCTCGCCTACATTCCTAATACCCACCCTCCTTCCCCCTGCCTTGGAGATCAGAAGAGATTGAACGGTTTTGAGTTCTACTGTTTTATCTTGTTTCATCTGACGATGTTATATAAGCAGGGCGTGCATGTGTGCATGTATGCGGACAAACTAGATCTGGGGGACTGGTAGTGGTGCATCCTGGGATATAGTAAGCTCAGCCAATAAGAGACTTCGCTCTTTGGCATAAGCGTGCCGAGTCGGAGCCGAGGGATCGGCTCCGAACCCATCAGTCAGAATGTAGGCGAGATGGATCCCAAACATCTGAAGTTATGGTGAGTACATAACTAAAAGTTTTTCCTTTCAATGACCACACATACTTCTTTAAAAAGGTGTTTACACAGTTGCCAACTTTAATTACTAACCAAATTGTAAAATTACTGCACTGAATGATTAACTTAAACTGACAGGGCTGAAAAATAGAGTATATGTTATCTGATGAGTCAGAAATGTGTTTTTTATTTTTCGTTTTGGATACTGTATTTTCTCATCATTGCTTTTTGTGATGATTTAAATTTTTTTATATGATGATTCAATGGGCAGAGGAAACTAGATACTAGTATTGATTTCATACTTACAGTGTGGCCAGATGTTACAATTTTATTTGCACCTGAAATTGTTTGACTAATAGTCTTTAAGAAGGCTCTAATTTGTGAGACTGGCCTTTTACAAGTTGGTTATGATGTTGTTTATCTCCTGTATTCCATAACTGGATTTGGTGCTAGCAGATTGTAGTGGGTTTTCAGGTCATCTTAGAAAGGTTTACTGCACTGTGTGAAAGCATAGGTGAGAAACCAGCACACTCTGTTTATAGATTTTCCTCTAATGAAGTCTGGTGGTGTAAATTGCATTTGATTTATCTGATCCTTTGCCCATCTTACAAAACATATGAATATTGTTCTGTGAACTGTAATTAGCAGTTGCAGGAAAGGTGGCAGTAAACGAAGCCAGGAATAGAAAGTGGCAGTAGATGGTCTGCATAAGACACATATAAGTGAGAATGATAGAAAATGGAAGCAAACTACACTTATTATTCGGGGAGATAAAAATAAAGACCAAGCAAATGGGTGAGTAATTCATATACAGCTTTAAAAGTGAAAGGTGGAAGTACTTAATAACATTATAGATGTAAAATAAGACCCCCCCTCCCCCAAAAAATAAGAAAAAAAAACAAAACAAAACAAGAAAGTAGGTCAGAGGTGCAGAGTAAAATTCCTTATCACAGTGTTGTATTAGGACAATGCTAAGGGGGTGGCTGACCTGGGAGCAAGGTGCTATGAGGCATAATCGACAGTTGCAGTGGAGTACTGGCATTTATTTAAGAAGCAGTGGTTCTTAAATGTTTGTATTTAGTAGCTGCAATCTCCTTGCTACAGTCCCCTATACACCAAGCTACTTATATACCAAGCTGCAGTATACTTAGTCCTGCCACAGTCACCTATACACCAAGCTATACAGTGTACTTAGTTTTAACACAGTCACTTATACAACAAGCTGCATCATACTTAGTCTTGCCACAGTCACCTGTACACCAAGCTACATTGTACTTAGTTTTGCCACAGTCGCCTATACACCAAACTGCAGCATACTTAGTCTTGCCACAGTCACCTACATGCCAAGCTACTTATACACCAAGCTACAGCATACTTAGCCTTACCACAGTCACTTATACACCAGGCTACCTATACACCAAGCACAGCATATTTAGTTCTGCCACAGTCACATATACACCAAGCTACAGTGTACTTAGTTTTGCCACAGTTACCTATACATCAAGCTATAGCACACTCAGTCTTTTCACAGTCACCTATACACCAAGATACAGCACACTTAGTCCTGTCACAGTCACCTGTACACTAAGGTGCAGCATGCTTAGTAACTGTAGCAAGGAGCATGCATAACAAACTTGGTTGATAACAGTTTTAATAGTTATGTAAGTATTTCCAGGTGAAGACATAACTTTGCAATATAGAATGTAGATGTTTCAACTTCTGAAAATCTTGTTGGAAACAAAAGCACTTTTACCAGTCCAAATCATACTTCACTGTTGCAGTTGCTTAAGCTGTATGAGTTGTACCCCCTGTGATCAGCCAAATTACTAAAGGTAAAGGGTGTATTTCAAATGCTCCAAAGCTTGAGCAGAGCTCCATATAAAGATAGTTGGAGCACAAAACACTTAAGAGCTTTATTTGCTTCCAAAGAGTACTCTTTTGACAGGTCATGTGGAACTGTCTTTTGGCTAGTGATCCTTTAACACTTTCCACTAATTTTATTTTTCTGAGAAGCACTTGCCATTTTCTGACTAAAATATCTGGTTTAGGTAAGTACCATATTGGTTTTGGACGGTCTTTGCATTTCTTAGCGAGTGTGTGTTTATGTGTGTGTGTAATTACTAACGTGAACATAATTATTTTTAACAGAATTTGTACTCAGGTTTTGTGCATTTGTGTATTGTGGACAGGGTACTGTGTTTGTAGGGGGCTGTCAGTGGATTACTTACCTCAGACAAACTTGTTTTCTACTTTACTAACTTGTCTAGGCTTTGATATCTGCTTTTGAAGTCTCTTACTTCACTTACCGATGGAGGAACCTCTGATCTCCTTGGTTTTCTGTTCCCATCTGTGCAAGAAAAAGAAAGTTGTTTGGGAGGCTTGGATGTTAGATTGGCTTCTGTGGTGCCTCAGCCACTGGTGAGTGACTCTTTTGTAGCTGCTTGTTCCTCAGACAACCCCCCCCCCCCTTATCTTGGTGCAGCATATGCAGCCACCAAAGACTGGGGGATAGGCATGTCCTCTGCGGCTGTAGGGATGCCTTTGATGGGCAATGGAGAACCAGTCTTCTCAGCGTCAGGGATTGGGGGGCAGGTGAAAGTTCTTCATTTACCTGGGATAGGGAACCTGCTTCTAGGACTAGCATGTCCGCTGAGATTCTGTCCTTTTACAGGGAGTTGCTCAGGAAATGGGAACGTAATGAGAAAACCTTCCAGTGTCCTGTTACTGTTTCAATGGACAGGGAAGATTTACTGGGATTTGCTAAGAAACTTATTGGTGCTTTTTCCTTGCCTTCTGTTTCTTTAGGCAAGAATAGAAAGATGAGTTTCCTGTCTTTCTGATCTGAATTTTCAATCAGAAGAGCAGGCATTACAGGGGGAGGGGTTGTACTTTAAGAATTTCTTCACAATCTGTACATTCTGATTCTGAGGAAAGTATGGCTTCAGATTTCCCTCCTGAAAATGTATCCTTTTCAGAAACTTTATCTAAGATGGATTTTTTTCAGTAGGAGTAGAATGAAATTCTAATAGCACAGGAAATGTATTGCGATGTGCTACAGTTGGAAATGCCAAATTCTGCAGCTATTCCTTCTGTGTTGCCTGCTTTAGAGAATGTGTTTTTCTTGAATTCTAGCTCCTCGGAAGTCTGTTGTATTATATAGGGTACTTTGGATTCATAATCATCTGTTTTCAAATCCTAAAACAGATTCAGCTGTTACTGCTGCTAACCATATCCTTTTTGACAAAGATGGGAAAGCAGTGAATAGGTTGTGGAAGAAAATGTATGTGTTTAGTGCTTCAGCTTTCAGGATTTTAAGCTGTTATGCTTAAATACTAACATTTCTGCATTTATCTTTGTTAACCTTCTTTCTTCTGAGGTAAAAAGTCCTTGAATGCCTCCACACCTGCTTCCCACGCTACTAAACATACTTTAAAGTGTCCTTACGATGCTGCTGATTCCTTTGTTAGCACTGCTGCTTTTCAGTTACTACTGAGAAGACTGGCTTGTCTTCTCAAAATCGTCCTAAAGATGTTAACATTGAGAGTTTAAGTTTGTCTTAAGATAACAAGTTTATGACTAGCCCTTCTGCAGAAGTGTTACAGAAGAGTGGTGAAAGTGGAAAGTTAATATATAAGGAATGGTCCAATTTTTGAACTCTCATTTTTCAAAGTGAATAAACATCCCTCCCCACCTCAGTTCCATTTAAACAACAAGGTGTCAGCAAACAGTATTTTAAAAAGCAATGGTACAGAGGCTCCAAAAAGAAAGGAAAAGCCTCAAAAAATGTAGGACTGTTCTCTCAATCAGCATGACTGTTGGCCCGCTAAGCCTCTCCCCCTCCTGACCCTAATTCTCTGAGGCTTCAGATTTCTTTGTTGCACCAGACTGGTGCAGACAGATGGGTTCTGAATTTGGCAGGGTCACACTCTGCATTGTGATCCCTCCCTCCCTTCTTACTTCCCAGGGGATACCTCTTTGCCTGGTGAATTAAGTTTCTTTTTTTCTTTCCCATTTTACTCCAGATTGCTTGCCAAAAGAGTTATAGAGCCTGCACCTCTCTGCCACATGGGCAAAAGCTTTTATTTGTGGTTTTTTTTTTCTGGTACCAAAAAGAAGGCTTCTGGAGGCCTGTACAGTATCTTTCCTTTCTGGTAAAGTTAGATTTAAAGAACAGCTATCATCACATTCACATTGGCAAGCAGTTCAGACTTTCTGAATGTTTACTGTGTCTGGTTTACATTATCAGTTCTCTGTCTTACCTTTTGGACTTTCCACAATACCAAGGGTACTCACATTGTCTTGTTTCAGTCATTGCTTATTGCAGACTTGAAGGCATTCATATCTTTCCATACTTGGATGATTGTCTTCCCTTTGCAGACTTTTTCCAGTTCTCAAGAGTCTTCTCAAAATGCTCAGAATCTTCCAGTCACTCTGAGTTTTCAAATCAGCCTTCAGAAATCTCTTTTGCCTTCCCACAGAAATGTATTTCTGGAATGTCTGTTAGATTCTGCTCTGGGAAGAGCCTTTCTTCCTCCAGACATAGTGGAGCCGTTTCAGCAGTTCTTCCTGAATTTCTCCAATCAAAGCCACTCGTGCAAGTTAATTTCCTGGATTTTGGGATACATACCAGTAGTCATGCTTATGCTTCCCCTGGCCAGAATCCACAGGAGGAAAGTACAACAGAACCTCAGATAAGTTTGGATTTAGCATATGCACCCTTTGTCCTTTCAGATAGCACTTCTGGGATTTCTGTAAAGGCAGATTTCTTTGGTGGATAGACCAAATCTCTTGCAATCCAGGCCTGGTATCCAAAACTGTAAACGTACACGCCCTGTGAAACTCTTCAGACCGACAGAAACACATAAGTGTCAGAGAATGTTGACAGTTATCAATGCTCTGAAGGTCTTACATCATCTCTGGTGCCCAAGACCTGTGCAGGTGTACACAAATAACACTGCATCTGTACCAGATCCTACCATCTTTGCAGACCAGCTGTGATAGCCTGTCAGATAAGCAACACAGCTCATTTTTGCTCTGCAGGCTTTATACATTCCATCAGAACAAGACCTGACTACAGACAAATGCAGCAGGACCACGACAGAACCCTGCACATGGAAACTCCATCCTGGAGTCTTTCAAGAATTTGATTCATCTTGGTGAACACTTCAACACCACAGATATTTGCCTTTTTGTTTTTTGTTTTCAGAACTAACAGCTAGAGAAATTCTGTTATAGGATTCATGGCAAACAGGGCTGGAAGTCAAATGCCTTCTCATTCCCTTGGGCAGGAATATTATGGCATACTTTTCCACTGATATCTGTGGGGTTCTGAAGATTCAGAAGGAATCTCCAAAAATTGTTGTGGTGACTCTGTTTTGGCCTAGGCAATAGTGGATGCTCATATATGGATCACCACTGCAGTAGCCTAAGATATTTGGTTATTAACTCCTGCATTGGCCAACTTTCCAAATCTTTGCGTGGGTGGAGTGCTAGAATAGGTCGGAGCTTTTTGCTGCTGAAACGGCAGCTGCTTCAGTGGGCCCAGTGATTATGCCAGTCAGCTAGTGATCATTCAACAGCTGGGTCGATAAGTCCCAAATGGGGAAAGCTTTCTTATTTTGTTACTTTTCTGACTAAAAAGTTATACTTTTCTGTCAGTTTCTGTAATTTTAGGAAGCAAAGTGAATGGGGCTGTGATTGCACCTTGACAACATTTTTCTTATGTTGGTGTTTGTGTAAACCTTTGTGAGAAAATGCTTAATTTTTTGTCTATGAACACTATTATTTACTGAAGTTGTGTGTGTGTCAGGACAGAATACTGTGATTATGAGGAACTTTCCATGGTGTATTCACCTAAGAACCACCTGTGCTCTTCTGTTCTCCATACCGTCGCCTCATGGATTCACTATCTGATCTTCAGACCCCTTTCCCAGTTTACCAATGGAGTAGCAGTTGGTCTGCACAGTTCTTTCTTCCCTAGCACACAAAAAGAAAAAATACTTATTAAAGAGCCTTGAAAGGTTATTCTGCCATCTAGTTTGATTCATCTGAGATTGGGTGACTCTTCTGTGGCAAGTTATTGCTCCTCAGAACACCCATCTTGCTTCTTCAGTCCTGTTGGTGTAGCCTTCCAAGTCACCAAAGACCAGGGCTCAGCCATGAACTCTATGGCTGTAGGAATGACCTTAGCAGGCAAGGGAAGTCACTTTTGCTGCTGTGTAGGAAAGGAGCTGGTGGAGGATCTTTACTTGCCAGGGATGACGTTATTGATGATGAGTTCAGTGTACCTAAGAGCTAGATATTGTTAAGGGGAAAGTGTGCTTGGTGAGAAGGAAAAAAAAAACACTTCCAATCACTTGTTTTTATGTTCATGGACAAGTCAGATTTAATGGAATTTGCCAAGAAACAGATTACTGATTTTTCCTATTTTACTGAACCTGCTGGTATTTTACTGAACCTGCTGGGATAAAAAGACTTCCTTCTCATTCTGACAGGATTTTCCAGTCATAAGAACATTCAGTACAGAGGACGGGGTGTACTTCAGAGCAGTCACTGCAGGAGAGGTGTGTACTTCAAAGCAGTCAGTGCAGGGGGAGGAGTGTACTTCAGAGCAGTTAGTGCAGGAGAGGGATATGCTTCAGAGCAGTCAGTGCAGGGGAGGGGTGCACTTCACAGCAGTCAGTGCAGGGGAGGGGTGCAGTTCACAGCAGTCAGTGCAGGGGAGGGGTGCAGTTCACAGCAGTCAGTGCAGGGGAGGGTTGTACTTCAGAGCAGTCAGTGCAGGGGAGGGGTGTACTTATAGGTCTCAACCTCTTAAGAGGCCAATGTGGAGCAAGACCCTTGCAATGCGTGACAAACAGCTGAAATGTGTAACACCCTTTTTTCATACTGTACAAAAATGCACCATTTCCATGAGACCTGGTGGAAGTGGGCTTTCTGTCAGAAGTACTAAGTTAGTGAATACTGTAGATTTTTAAAATTCAATAGGACACACGTCAAATAAAACAAAGTCAGCAGAAACCATTGATAAAATGCAATATACTCAGTAGCAAATAGTTACATAACATCATTCAAGTGGGACTATTAAAATCTTCAGCACCTGATTTTCCAACCCCTCCACATTTTATCCCAACTAAATCCATAAACTCAGCCAATCAGGGACAAACCAGATAAGAATCAGGGACAAATAAAGAATTAGTAAGGGGCACTTTTAAAATATTTCTACTATTACCTTGAGCATTAACAGAATAAGTGAATGTGAACTAACATACTTTCTGAAAAATGTTTGCTGGGATTGTATTATACATGTGCTGTATGTTTCAGTATTATGCCACAAACGTATATTTAAAGGTAAAAATTTACTGTTTGCCATTTTACAATTTGCTGTCTTTGTAACACAGCTACTAAATATGCATATTTGCACATCAATAATTATCTTTTTCATATAACTTTAATAGCATGCACTTATTTGAAAAACTTTTGTCTGACAGCAAGCAATAACAACAACAAAGATAATAATATTAATAATAATAGCAATAACGACCCTTTGATAACCAGTTAGGCCCACTGGACACACAGTCCCTTTCAGGGACAACCTGGGAGCAATGTCTGGATTAGTAACTTACACAAAGTCACACAGCAGGCAAATGTAGACTAAGAGAATCAAACCCTATACCACAGGAAGTACAGCTCAGAGCCTTAATCCTTGGTGTCAGCTTCCAGAGTGCTCTAACATAAGTCATGCTGCCTTGAGTTTAGTTGCCTACTGTCATCAAAGTAGATCTAAATTATGTCCATCAGCTCTGGTTCCATGAGTGCAGCTCGAACTGCGGTCACAGTAATAGACATATGCTTTTCTCATGCTCTTATGAACAGCAGTCACATCTGTTGACCTGTAGTCTTCGGGACCTTTGTTCTTGTTCCATAACTCATTGTAAAGTTTAGAGTAATTCCCAGTTTTCTCCTTATTCTTTCCACAGTTCTAGTATATATAATATCAGCATGGGCAAGCCAGGCATGTGCCATATACACCCTAATTTATTTTGTGGAATGAGACATTTGAATTTTATTTAAAATAAGACACAGTTATGGTTTATGGTTGCAGGTATTTTTTGTTAGAATAACTGGTAAGCTATTTTTTCAGTAACAACAACAACAACAAAAAAGTATTCTGTCAAATACATTAATTCTCTATATTGTCAGGTAAGGAACTACACTTGGAGCAATAGGGTTTATTCGGGAAAATGGCATAAATTTCCAGAAATCCTAGCTATGCCCTTGGTCATCCAGATGCATTGCCTTGTCTAGTTTAACCTCGAAAATTCTAAAGACCTTTCATGGCTATCTCTTCTGAGAAATCACAGAAACAAACCCACACATTTTAGCCACTTTGGAAACAAATATGATAAATCCTTACTCCCCTTCAGTAAATAAAGGGTCATATCAGTAGTCAGGCACAAAAAAGTTCACTCGTTTTCTTGAAGATGTGACTTATTTGACTGGCTTGTATACTGTGATGCCGATCGGCTATAACTGTGATGAACGAACCAGTCAAAAGTAACAATGCAGAGCAATGGCTGCTTAATGCAGAACAGTGGAAGAATGGGCTTAATCGATCACAAATGCGGAGCGTTCCGCACAATCCAGAGCACTTGGCTGCTCAGGGTGTACTTCAGTAAAGTTAGTGCAGTGGGAGGGTATACTTCAGAACAGTCAGAGCAATGAGAGGGGTGTGCTTCAGAAAAGTCAGTGCAGCGGGAAGGGTGTATTTCAGAGTAGTCAGTGCAGGGGTTCAAAATTATGGACACAGTACACCTGGAGCCACAATTCATGATAAAATGGTTGTTTTATTATTGAAATGCTGATAAAAACAAGTAAAAAATAAGCACTTTCGTCTTCTTAATGAAATCTTCTTCAGATTAAAAAAATACAGGAACCTTTTTATTGTGAATTGTAGCTCCAGGTGTACTGTGTCCATACTTTTGAACTACATTGGTTTGCAGTTTTTTTTTTTGTGAATTTCAAGTCAGTGCAGGGGGAGGGGTGTACTTCAGAGCAGTCAGTGCAGGGGGAGGGGTGTACTTCAGAGCAGTCATTGCAGGGCGAGGGGTGTACTTCAAGAGTTTCTTCTCAGTCTGAACAAACTGATTGTGTGGACAGTGTTGATTCAGAATTCCATGTAGTATAATTATTTCACTGACTCATTACCTAATATGAAAGAGGTGTTTTAGTGGGATTAGAATGAAATTCCTATGGCACATAAAATGTATTATTTGTTAAAGATACAGGTTACTAAAGCTGCATCCATCCCTTGTATGTTACATGCTTTAGAGAATGTTTTTCATACTGGATCAAGCTTCTCTGATGGGAATGACGATAGGTTATATAAGGTACCCCCAGGCCTATAAGTACTTGTTTTCTCATTCTAAAGCAGATGCAGCAGAATTTCTTTAAAATCTGCTGCAACTAAACATGTTACTGCTACTAATCCCATCCCCACCGTCAGAGATGGGAAAAGCAGTAGATACATGGGGAAAGAAATCTGTTCTTCTAAGACTTTAACTTTCAGAATTTTGAACTGTTAAGCTCATATGTTCATGTTTTTGCTTTGTTCTTTTGAAAATATGTAGAAGTTAATGGTTATCCTTCCTTCTTGTGAAGTAAAGAATTTGTTAAACGCATCTGTGGCAGCTGCTTCTGAGCTGACAAAGTTTATCCTAAAATGTGCTTGTAATGCAGTTGACTCTTCCTGTAGGGTATCTGCATCTCAGCTGTTTTAACACATTTAATGAGCTACCACTTAAGACTTGGGCAAACATACATTTATATAAAAGAAAATAAACATTTAAACAATTATCATCAATCCTGTCTTAAATTGATCAATTCCTGCCTTCCATGAAACCTCGCTCCTCTTTTTGAACATTATTGTGTGTGCATTGTTCCCACAATTTCCAATTTTTTTCCTATGTAATTTTCTCCTTTCTTTTTCTAAAGATCCCACTTCCAGTTCTTTTATCTCTGGTACAATATTCAGTACTTCAAATACAATTGGTTTAGACTTTGATTTCCATTTTCTAGTAATTGCTCTTTTGGCAGCCACCAGAATTAAACTTAATAAGGCCTTACCTTTGTCTAGTCAATTCAGATCCTGTATCCCAGCTAAATAAAATAATTTCCTTATTACACCCATTTGCTCAGTGACTGAGTACTGTGTATGGAATTTTAAAGTCTACCAACTTATTAAACTCCCAAAACATGTTTCCCATTACCTCTTTTTTCCCCATCACATCTCCAATATTTGCTGTCTAAATTAGGAAAAAATCTTGAGTCTGCTTGGGGTATAAAAATACCCATGCAAACACTTCCAAGCAAAAATCCTGAATCTTCTAGACTTTTTTGCATATTTGGGAGACATACATATGTACTTCCATTGTTTCCTTGTGAATTGCTTATCCAATCTCTCTTCTCGATGTTTTCTAACCTCCTCTGATTGATTCCTGTAGCTATCGTGCAATATTTTATATGCCCTACTAATTAACACTTCAGGAGACTTGACTTACTTTGTAATCAAACCTTCCTGAAGATATTAAGTCTGAGATTTCAATCTCCCCCTTACATAAGGAGATTATTTGACTTTGGCTGACATATTAATTAAAGAAATGTGATGAAAGTAGAAATCTGATACATGGAGTGGCTCAAAATTTTCAGCTCTCCTCTTTCAGACCAAATAATAATTTTCCCTTCTTTTCAGCTTCCTTTTCTAATAAGCAGTTGAAATAGCAAGGAGCCAGTAATCAGGTTAAAAAAAAACACAATGGAAAGGAGGCACAGAAAAGAAAAGAAAAGAAAAACATCCTAACCGCAAGGATAGTCCTCTAAGCCAGCATGACTATTCACCTGTTCATGTTTCTCCTCCTGCCCACCCTGGCAGTTTTTCTGTGTCCCTGAGACTTCATCTTCCCTTATGACATCCGCTAGACTCAGTTGGGTTTGGTGTGTAATGCAACAGGGGTATTCCTGTCACTGGTAATCCCTTCCTTCTCTTCAAGTGATTCTACTTTGCCAAGGGAGTTAAGTTTCTCTTTTTCCTCCCATTTTGTGCAATGTGCTGTCTCAAGGAGACATAAACTAGTGCCTCTCAACTCCTGTTTAAAGGTTTTTATTCAAAGATCTTTCTAGTTCACAAACCAGAAGGATCTTGAAGGCCAGTGCTGGATCATTCTGCTTTAAACCTTTTTGTCAAGATCCCAAAGTTCAAGATAACATCACTTCAAAATCTTGGATCTTTGATTCCTCATCTGGTTCTCATGATAAAGCTGGACCTAAGAACACCTATCATGTTCTTGTAACCAAGCGTTTTAGGCATTTCTTAAGATTTGCTGTGTTTGGGTCACCTTATCAGTTTTCCACTTTTGACACTCCACTACACCAAACGCCTAGCATGATTATCTTATCTTTGCAGACTCTTTTCCCAGCAGTCAAGATTATCTAACAACTGTTCAGAAACTATCACTTAATCTAGGATTTAATTTTAGTTTCTAGATCTTTTCTCTCAGCCATCTCACAGAATCATCTTCTTGGGATGTATGCTAGAATTGGCCTTGGAAAGGATCTTTGTTCCTCCAAAGTAGATCTGTTTTAGCAGTTTTTCCTGAGTTTCTCCATCCTAAGCCAGACATCTGCAAGGGACTTTCACAGGATCTTTGGGTACATGGCATCGATGATAATCATGCTGCCCTTTGCAAAATTACACACAAGGAATATACATTGATACCTCAGATCAGTCTGCACCATTTGACTTTTTAGACTAGTTCTGGGACTTGTGCAGTGGGACATTTGTTTAGTGGGTGCATCAGATAGCTTACAATCCAAGTCTTCCATTGTCCCATTTGACACCCCCTTCCAGTCACCACAGAAACCTCAGAACTGACATGGGGAATGGTTTCAAAAGGGGTAGTAGTGCAAGCCCTGTAGGATCTAGTGGACAGACAAAACACATAAATATAAGAGAAATAATGGCTGTCATCAATGCTTTGAAAGCCTCGAATCATCTCTAGTCCCTAGGATCTCTGCAAATCTTCACAGATAACTTTGAAGTGATGTGGTATTGAAAAAGGCGGGTACCAGATCCCACCTTCTGTGCAGACTGGCAGTGACAGCCTGGGAGATAGCAATTCAACTCAATCCAACTCTTTGTAGGTTCACAGATACTTACTAGGCTATTGATCTGTGAGAATTTTAATAAGCTTAGCCTTTAAGGTTACATACATTCTGTCAGAGCAAAACCTTACTGCCGATAAACTCACCAAGACCAAGGTATACACACATCGAAACGTCCTCCTGGTGTCTTCCAAGAATTGATATGACTGTAGGGAACATCTTAACTAGATCTGTTTGCCTCCTCTCAGAACAGAGAACTAAAGAAATTCTGGTTGAGGATTCCATGTAATCAGGCCTGGAAGACAGATGCTTTTTCATTCCCATGAATGAGAATGTATCTGCATGCTTTTCCATCCTTTCCACTGATTACTACGGTGCTTCTAAATATTCAGAGGAACTTTCCAAAACTTGTGGTGGTGACTCCCTTCTGGCCAAGGCAACAGTGGTTCTCCTATTTTTTTTTTCCAATATGACCAGAGACAGTTAATACAGCTTACCCACACAAAACAGTGGAGTTTGATACATCCGAGTCTGGAAACTCTTCCACACACTATGGATGATAGAATGTTGACACCTTTCAGGCACCTTTTTCTGAAGATGTGTAGCAGGTTTTAAAAGAGGTGAAAAAGTCTGCTACCAAAAAATCATATAAGAGCAAGTAGAAAACAGTTATCTGACTACACTCAAAGAACCGTGACTTGTTTCAAGCCTAGCTGCCTCTTGTTCTTGAAACACGTATCACATATTTCTACTTGCCTGCCCTTAGAACTTCCCCTTTGGAACAATGCACAAGTTAAACAGTTTTTTGAAAGGGGTCTTACTCACTTGCTCATCTAGAAGGCATGTAGCTCTTCCTTGGGATGTCAATCTTGTCCTTGAAAAAAAATACTTTGTTGTCATATAAACCAGCTCATGAGGCTGATTTGAGGTTCTTAACATGGAAGGCTGTTTTACTTATTACCCTGACATCTGCTAGAAGAGGATCTGAGTTGTAAACACTCTTGGTGTGTGAACCCCACCTAATTTTTCATAGGGACAGGGTTTAACTGAAAACAAATTTTACCTTTATGCCTAAATTCAACTCAAGGTATACTTTAAGCCAACTATTAATCTGCTTTTCCTGTTACAGTAGTCGTCCCTTCCTTTAGTTCCCTATGTTTTCTCTTACTTTACTGCTGTAGTTGCAGTGGTGGGTTTATTAGCACCTTTTTTGTATATAGTTATGTTTCATTTTGGTTCCTAGTGCAAGTGTATAGGGCTGTTGCCCATTTGTATATACATACATTTTTGTGCACCAGGAGGAGATGAGGTCCTTTTGCAGCTTAAGTTGTGAACCATGGAATTATGTATGCATCTCAGCCTCACATTTATATTACTGTATCTGTACACCAACTACACAAAACTCTACTTATATGTCCCCAATACCCCTGTAACACAGATGTGCTGTACAGCATGTGTACAAGAGAGAAAAATTGTAAAGCTATTATAAGATAAAGGGGTTCAAACACACATACACTATCTCTGTACCATGCACAGAAGCTTGGTACTGCAATTGCACACTGTCAATCTGTCATTATAGTAGAAAAAAGTAAGGAATGCTGTGTCGATCTATATGTTCATAGGTAAGTACTAGGCTAGCTGCCCTTGCATGCCATTTCAAGGCTAGCCAATTTCACTTTTTATGCTCAAATTAACCTATCCCATATGGTTAGAGATTGGCCTTACCCATCCTGTGGTTGATAATTACTCATTTCCCCTAATGATAACAGCTTGGATAATATCATAGATAATGTGAGGGGAGCCATGCATGAGATTAAAGCATTTAAGAGCGGTCTCTGTTCATTAGTAGTATGGGGGCAGCCCTGGGTTAAATTTTCTGTCTCCCCTTATTATTTATTTATTTACATTTGTTGACCAGGAGTGTCCGACTGGACGTAGGTCCATTTTCAGCAGAGGCCCAGGGAGAACAGCTCCACAGTTAAAATAAACAGACAGTAGTTACATTGGATTACATAGCGATTAACAATTTTATCAACATAGCAATTAATTACAAACATATTTACAGATGAAGAACATAGTACATCAGTAGACAACTAGAATCTTTATCTGTGAAGTACATAACAGACATTAACAAATGTTACAATAAGAAGTTCCTGCTGTATAATAAGTACTAGGCTTATGAGCATCTGAGTTTGCTATAATCAAGGTAGTTAGTGGGGTGGAAAGAAAGGTAGTGGTTGGATGGGGTGGGTGATATTAGAGTGGGAGTTGCAAGGGCATAGCCAGCATGTTTTAGGTGCGCTTTTAGTAAAGTTTTGAAGTGGGTGCATGATGGTACGGAGGTAATTGTGGGTGGGAGGGAGTTCCATAATTTGGCTATGGCGCAAGAGAATAGTGCTTCACCAGCAGAGTTATTGGCTTTAGTGATCTGCAAGTGATTTTTGTTGCTGGATCTTAGTGGTCTGGTGGTGCGATAGGGCTGGAGTAGATTCTGGAGGGATGAGACATTTAGTGGATGGTTTACTAGTTTGTGGGCGAGTGAGAGTTGATACCATTGAAGGAGGTGAGGGAGTTTAAGCCAGCCCAGTTCAGCAAGTGAGAGACAGTGGTGACTACGGTAGGATGCCCGTGTGGTGAATTTGGCGATTTTGTTGTAGCAGGTCTCTAGCTTGTTTAGATCGCATTGCCTTAGGCTGGTATATATTGGAGAGGCATAAAGTAGGGTGGAGATAAGGTGGGAATTTGCTACTGAAATCTTTGCTGCTTTGGTGAGAAGTTGCTTATTTCTGTATAATGCTCCTAGTTTTTTGTGGACTTTTTTATGGTCATGGATATGTGAATGTCAAATTTTAGTTTGTCTATTTCCACTCCTAGCAATTTGGTGTGTTCAGTTGGGTATATAGTGGTGTTGTCTTTTGCTGTGATGTTAAAGTGAGAGTTGTTTTGAGTATGTTTGTTGGGATGGAAAATGAGTTTGGGTTGAGTATTAATTGGGCATCGGATAACCAAGTTTCAACAGAGGAAAAGGCTTCCTGTGTGACGTTTTGCAGTTTGGGTAGGGACTGGGCTGAGCAGATGATGGTTGAGTCATTCTATGAGTGTGCCATGTTTGGTGGCAGATGCTAGCTTATTGGGGAAAACAGAGAAGAGTAGGGGTCCAAGGATGGATCCTTGGGGAACCCCTATGGAGGTAGGTGGTTGGTGAGATATTTCATTCTGCCATACAACGGATTGTTGGCTGTCAGACGGGTAACTCTGTAACCAGTTGGTGACTGATTGAGAGAAGGATAGGTTATTGAGGACAGAGATGAGTTGTTTTTGTGGGACCATGTCAAATGCTTTAGATAGGTCTAGGAAAGTAGCAGAGGAGAAATAGCCATTGTTTTTATGCTGAAGGATAGTGTTAGTAAAGGAGAGTAAGGCAGTGGTGGTGCTATGGTTTGGTTGGAAATCATGCTGATTATGGAAAGGAGGTTGTTAGTAAGGAGGTAGTCTGAGACCTGAGAGTGTATGCATCTCTAGTATTTTGGAGAGTAGAGGGAGAATAGCTATGGGGCTGTAATTGGTTAGTTCTGTGGAGGGGCCGCCTTTGTGGAGGGGAATTATATGTGATACTTCCCACAGTGTGGGAACGTAACTTTCTGACAGAGATCGGTTAATCAAGATGGATACTGGGTAGGCCAGAGCATCAGCTGTGGTTTGTAGGTATTCACTTGGGAGGTTGTCTGCTGCTAATTTGGTGGGCTTAAGTTTAGTTAAGAGTTTTTGTATGTTGGAGGTAGGTACAGGAGAAAAAGAGAAGGCAGTGGGGAGATTACTATTTGAAGGTGTGGGTTGGAGGGGAGGGGAGGGGGTTGTGTTGTTTAGCTAGTGATAGTATGGTTTGTGTGAAGTGTGTGTTGAATGAGGTAGCAATATTTTCAGAGGAGTGAGGGATGTTAGGAGGAGGGGTACTGACTTTACCTGGGTGGAGGATGGAGTTTATGGTGGACCAAAATTGTTTGGGGCTGTGTTGGGAGGAGTCTAGGGCAGACTGGTAGTATTGGAATTTGTCCTGTTTTATTAGCTTTTTGACTGTATTGCGTAGTTCTAGAAATTTCTGTCTAGTTGACGGGGTTTTGGTTTTGCTTCAGTGCTCCCAGGCTTTATCCCTGTTTTTCATTTCTGACTTAGTGGTTTTCTGTAGCCATGGAAGGGTTGTGCTTTGGTTTTGGAAAGTCTTATGATGCTGTTTAAATATTATAGCTACACCGCCTCCTTTCTTGTTTAGCCGATCTACTCTTAGTATGCCATAACCGGTAGGGAGTATTTGCTCACTGGTAATGTGAGGTTTTAGCCAGGTTTTTGTCAGGATGACTATATCTGGGGAGTACAAGTCTATGGTGGCATGGAGTTCATGGACTTTGTTGGATATACTTCTAATATTTAGGCTTAGTGGAAGGAAGTCTCTTGGCTTTCTGTTGGCTGTAATATGGGAGAAGTTGTGGTTTCTAGTCTGATTATGAGGATTGGGGTTGGAGATGGTAGGGCCAGGGTTGGGGTGGATGTCTCCACTTAGGGCTAGTTTTGATATGCATGAGGGTATTAGTTTTCTCAGTTTTTGAATGTGTTTGTTTATTAGGGAAACTTTATGATTGTGCTCTGTGGGTAATAGGTATGGTGGGAGGGTTACTATGTTAAGTTGTAGGGATGCTTTATGTTTGAGTAAAATAGTTGGTAGAATATGTGGGGGGTGCATAGGGATGGTTCTTGAGTTGGTGGAAGGGGAGCTGAGTGAGGGTGAGACGTGAGTGTTGGTGTGAGTAGTAGTACAGTGGTAGTGGTTGAGTGGGGGAATGATGAGCTTTGGTAGGATGTAAGATATGCAAGGAGAGTGCATGCAGTGAGCATAGGTAAGGTATGCTTGTACATGTTAGTTAAGGAGGTGTGATAGTAGTGGGAAGATGGAGGAGTTAGTATTGGGCTAGCACTGTGGTTAGCTATTAGAAAGATGGGAGGAGTTTGTGAGTGTAATAAAGGTAGGACCACTGGGGGCGGGAGGTAATAGGGGCTAGGGTGGGGAGCGAAGCGGGTAGAGACCCTGTTAGTAGCTCTTATGAGGGGGCTGGAAACAATCAGGTAACAGAGTAAACTGATAAATGAACATATGATAGTGACAAAGAGTGGTTGTAGTTTTAAAAATGGTGCCTGCCACAGGTAATATTTAATAACTTTGAGATTGGCTTAAGGTAAGAGGAGGCAGTTCTTTTGTACTACTGCTAATGAGCCAAAGCAAAGACAAGTTTGTGTTTAAGAAACAGTCAGAATTGACTAAGGACTGCTCTAAAACTGTAAGTCATTTCTTAACCATTTCTCAGGTGGAAAAACAGGATAACCTTGTATCAGTAGGCTACTGTGGTCTCAGTTTAAATTAACAAAACACAAAGTATTGATCAGTTATGGATACTATTTGCTAACAGAAGGGAATAAGAGAGAAAGTGAAAGACAAGTGTGTGTGGGGGGGGGGGGGGGCTGCCTACAAGCCAAAGCACAGTGCTCTCCAAGGGAAAATGAATATTGGCACAAACAGGTAGACACATGCTCAAAGTTAACTTTAGCTTTTTGCAGACAGTTCAACCCAGACTGCGCTTTTCTTATAAGAATGATAAAAGTGGTACCGCAGTTGAATACTTAAGAGTGGTGTTAGGTTCAAAGTTAACTTTAGCTGTTTGCAGACAGTTCAGACCCGGACTGTGCTTTTCTTATAAGAATGATAAAGGTGGTACCGCAGTTGAATACTTGAGTGGTGTTAGGTTGGAGAGAAAATGAGCTCCTCATGGGGCCTATAGCAGAGTGGATTGTAGTTTTTATTTCCTTTAAAATGATTAGCACCTGGCACCACTCCCCTGATGGGCTTTTGAGAAGGGAGCTGAAGCAAACACCTAAATATCGCTGGTGCTAGGAGCTCAAAGCCGACTACTTCCACATTGTGTGGGTATGCCCAGCCCTTAATTTTCTGTGGGTGAATGTCTATCATTTAATAGCTTTTGTTATTGTCAGACAGTACTTTATTGTTAAGAGTGGTCAAAAAAATGAAGTTTGCCCATACCATAGAAAATCTACAAAACCATCAGGGAAATAATAGGGACAGCTTTAGCATGTATATTCAAATTCCAGAAGCAACCCGCAGCTGAATAAAACAAAGAAACAAACTCTTTTATACACAGACAATATAGGCAAGGCAAACACCATCATGCCAGCCAAGAGGTAACTATGTTTATCTGATGTTGTTAATCCTCTTTCCATTCATCACTGATGGGTTTGGTTCAGAGCCCTCAGAACCGAGTCAGCCAAATACCAAGCTTGAGCCAGCCAAAATCTCTCGAGCTAAGTTTCTACCCAGAACACCCTTCTCCCTGTTACCTCAGATCTCGTTTGCCACGTAGCAGTAAAGCCGTGTTTCAGCCGAGCTCTCAGCTAAGTGAAAACTTTTTAATATCTCTTCGGATTTTTGGTCTCTTTTCCTTATGATTGTTGAGCTAGTTGAGCTTGTGGTGCAGCGTGCTTGGAAGAACCCTGATTCTGTTGAGTCAATCCCTTGGAGACCTGACAAGATACTTTCTCCAGCTGAGGAAAACGCACATTGGTCCAGAGGTTTACCAGTTGATGCTATGGTAGTGGCGGTGGCCACAAAAAAGGATCTCACTGAAGAGAGTCATACTGTCCACCCTCACAACAGAGAGTCCCAGGCCGTGCACAGATTAGGGAAGCGAGTCTTTGCTTCAGAAACCTTTGCTATACGGTCCCTGAAGTACTTGGCACATTTTACGAGGCTCCAAAGAGACTTGGTTTCCAAACCCTCTGGAATACTTGCAGGATAGGTGTCTGACAAGGTAAGGGATAAAGTTGCCTCGCAGCTCGCAACCCTGGAATTGATCTCCAATTCGTCCATGAGGTTGCTCTCACACGCAACCGAAGGGGTGGCTAGAGCTGTGGGTTCAGGCATAGTTATGAGACGCCATGCTTGGATGCGCCTTTGTGACTTTGTGGACTCTTTCAAGTCTTCCTTCCTGAATAATCGAAGTATCTTCCCTTTTTGTCCCCAAAGTGAAGGGCACTCTGGCCAGGTGAGACCCTGTCTGCCTTAGGCCTACATTTTTCCAATCCTCAACATTTCCTTTTCCAGGAACCAGAGGAGTGGCAAAATGTGGCACAAAAACTCTCAGGGCCCTTTCCGTGCCACGCATGGTGATGATACCCCTGGGGCAGAGGGGGTAACAATTCTGGAAGATGCCCCTACCGAGGCAGAGGGGGTCCACATAATCAGGGACCGAGGGATTCTTTCTCTGGGCAGCCTTATCAGTGGTCCTGAAGAGCGGCCCAATTGCTTTCCTCTGAAAGCAGTCAGGGGTCATTTCTCTCTGCACCAGGCTACCTGGCATTCTAACCACCGATCGTGGGTGCAGAATATCATAACCAGAGGCTACACTATTCCCCTCATCACTTATCCAAAGCTTCCAACAAATCTTCCAGATGTTCCACCCAGTCAAAGGGAAAAAACAGCTGTGGAAATAAACAAGCTGTTTCAAAAAAGAGCTCCAGGAGTCTTCTTCGCTTCTGGCTAGGAGCCAATCATTACTAGTTTTGTGCCCTGCCATTTGGACTCTCTACAGCCCCCAGAATGTTCACAAAGTGCATGGCAGTGGTTACAGCTCACTTGGGACTGCAAGGATGCTGGGTGTTTCCTTATTTGGATGATTGGCTCCTTACCACCCCCCACCAAGCATCTTCTGGTAACAGCCCTGCCATACACCCACTCACTGGCGAACCTTTTGGGGATAACTGTGAACTGGGAGAAATCCAATCTTGTTCAGGTCCAGAAGATAGAGTTTATTAGAACAGTCTTCGACACCCGCTCTTGTCTGGTATGGCTCCCAGCTCACAGACTCCAGAGATTGAGGCTTCAGCTCTGGATGATACTCTGTCAAAACAAAGTCTCAGTGAGACAGGTTCATCAGGATTTAGGATCCATGGCTGCTTCCATACCAATAGTGCCTCTGCCAAAATTGTACATGCAAATACTTCAGTGGCTTCTTCTTTCTCAATGGTTTCCGAATTACCATCCGCTATGTTTTCAAATTCATATAACCAGTTCTTTCAAGCAGGACCTTCTTTGGTGGATGAGGCCAGACACAGAACTTTGGAGCCATCCATTCCAACCTCCTCAACCCAAAACCATTGTGACCACGGATGCTTCCCTGGTAGGGTGGGAGGGCCACTTCCAGGGAAAGACAGTCCAAGGCGCATTGTCCACATTGGCGGCCAACCTGCATATCAACATTCTAGAAATGAGAGTGGTGCTGTTAGTGTTGCAAGCATTCCAACCTGTTCTTCCTTCTGGAACGATTGCAATTCAGTCAGACAATATGTTGGTAGTCTGGTGTATCAACAAGCAAGAAGGAACCAAGTCCTATCCCCTGTGTCAAGAGGCCATGAGAATTTGGCAGTGGGCAATAGCTTCCAACCACTTTCTGATAGCAATGCATATCCTGGGGGTTTCCAGCATGATTGCAGACAAGTTGAGCAGATGTATTCTCCTGGCTTACGAGTGGTCTCTTAATCCCGAAGTAGCGGCAGAAATTTTCAGCCATTGGAACCAGCCTTGCTGTGACCTATTTGCCTCCCCATCAAACAACAAATGCAGCAGCTGCAAAGGGGGGAGTCCCTGTGGGACGCTCTGATTCACGATTGGCCCATGGGACTGCTTTATGCCTATCCCCCCATTCCTCTGATACCCCAGTTCATAAAGAAAGCTATTTGGTTGAAATACAAAGTGATCCTCATAGCCCTCTTTTGGCCTCGACAAGTTTGGTTCTCCTTTCTTCGGCCTCATCTGTTATGTCCACCATGGATTCTGGACCCTCTTCCAGACCTAATTTCCCACCCCCAAGGGTTAAGTCATCTGAATCTGTCAAGTTTCAAGCTGACAGCTTGGTTTCTCCACTTCCGTTAATTGCCAGGCAGAATGATCTCTCCTCATCTGTTTGTGACACTACTCTGGCCTCTCATAAACCATCCACCAGAAGACTATATCTGGACAAATGGAAAAGGTTCTCTATTTGGTCAAAGAAAAACATGCTAGAGCTGTATTCAGCTACAGTCACAGCAGTTTTTCGAGGATGGACCTGCGGCTTCTACCATAAGAGTACACCTAGCGGCTATTTCAAACTATCATAATGGATTGGCTAGTTCTTCTCTCATCTCACTTCGGTTATGCAAAACATTTCTCAAAGGGGTCTCCCAGATTAGGCCTCCAGTCAGACAACCTATAGAGCCATGGAACCTCACGTTAGTTCTCCAGTCTTTGACTCAACCTTCATTTGAGCCCGCAGCAAAGTGTGACTTCAAATTCTTGTCATGGAAACCCCTGTTCCTGGTGGGCATCACGTCAGCCAGACGAATTTCTGAACTTCAGATATTATGCACCAAAAGGTCCTATCTGACCTTTCACAAAGACAGAGTATCACTGCGGACAAATCCATCTTTCCTTCCCAAAGCTGTCTCTGATTTTTCCATCAATCAGACTACTGATTTACCAGTATTTTTCCCAATTTTTTCTAATAAAGGGGAATACTGTCTACATTCCTTGGATGTGCACAGACAATTGATATTTTATTTAGACAGGACCTAAGTAATTTGTAAAACTGACCAACTTTTCATTTCCTTCTCTGGGCCTAAATTGGGAAATTCTGTTTCCAAGGTCACTTTATCAAAATGGCTAAGGGATTGCATACGCCATTTGCAAAAAAGCCTATGCCACAGAAAATTAAAACCCATTCGACTAGATCTATGGCAACATCTGTAGCCTTCCATTCCAGGGCTTCCGTGGATATCTGTGCAGCAGCCACTTGGGCTAAACCCTACACTTTTATCAATCATTACAAATTGGATGTGGTCACCAGAGGGAGACCTGCCTTCAGCTCAGTGGTATTCAGGAACGTTCTTCCATAAGGGCCGCCCAAGGATTACAAGGTAGCTGGGGATTCTGTCCCATCATTGATGAATAGAAAGAAGATTAACAACATCAGATAAAGAAGTTCTGTCTTATAATGTTCCATCTGTGTTGCTGATCTTCTTTCATTCATCTCTTCCCACCCTCATTCCCCCGCCAAAGTCTCCAGGCGGATACTTTGGGTCCAAGTGGTGTCTTAGGGCATTTGCGCAGAAATGGCCTCTGCTTTACTTGTATAACATGGGCAAACTCGATCTGAGGTCACAGGGAGAAGGGCATTGTGAGTAGAAACTTAGCTCAAGAGTTTTTGGCTGGCGCGAGCTTGGTATTTGGCCATTTCGGTTCCGAGGGCTTGGAACCAAACACATCAATGATGAATGAAAGAAGATCAACAACACAGATTGAACATTATAAACTGTTGAACCAATAATAAACCAACGACACCAAAAAAAGGCACAGATGTCCAGAACTAGCAACAGGAACAATGATGATCATCATTGTTCCTGTTGCTAGTTCTGGACATCTGTGCCTTTTTTTGAGATCGAACATTATGGTAAGACATAACTTCTTTTTTTCTATGTTAATTCAATGTTGGTGAATGTTTCCTCAATATATTTGTGTGACTATATGGAACATGGCCATTTATATAAGTGATCATTTTATACACTGCTTTATATTGCTCATACGTTATTACTGGGTGTACATCACCTACCTGCTTGTTATCATTTAGTAAAAGGATGCTTGAGTGAAAAAATACTTGTGAACCAATGTATCTGGAGAAGTAGAAACATAAATGTAATTTTTTAATTCATATACACTGCAGGGGTAAAGAGCAGAATATGTGACTGTAGAAAGATGATGAGAAATATTAATAGTCTGACTACTGAAATATTTTTATGGATAATGAAAAATGCTTTGTGAGTGTCTGACATATGAAATGGTCAGAAATCCTTGAAGCGTAGTCATTAATGTGCTGTCTTAGTAAAATTTGTTTTGATTAGAACTGTGCTTCTAGGGTAAAAACAATACTACAAATGTTATCGGAAATCCCTGTCTAATGTTTTGCATATCTCCATCTCTTCATATTGTTTTGATATTATATCATTTAGTTTACTGCTTAAAATTGCCTCTGCAATGGATGGGTGGAAAGAGATGGGCATGCAGAATAGGAGCAGTTCATAAAGAACCAAGTCCAGCTCAGCCAGCCTGGATTGTACAAATATATGCTATCATTTATCTGATTAATAGGGCTTCAAGGGTATCAACAAGTTCTAGGAAAGAAACAACACTTCTTTATGTCTTTAAATGGACACATTTAAGGAACTTTTTGATTCATCCCACAATGGTAAATAGGATTTCTGCATTAAAGGAAGATTGAGGTCTGAGATAATATCATATTATCTAAATAACCCTCCCTTAACTTCCAATAAAAATCTAATTAAGAAGAGAAAGAGAATTAAAAGCAGCAAACCTTTCAGGAAAGTGTTGAAGACATTGGATAGCTTCATTTAATGATGAAGTTCAATGTTTGCAGTGTGTGGTCTAATGAAAGTATAATTTAAGTATATAGCAGTATGCATGGGATTGCCACACTTTATCAATGAATGCAGCTGTCTAGTGTCAGACATTACTTAACAAGTCTGTTACTTTAATTTCCAAATTTTTAATACCGACAGTCTAACTGGTGACTTGAAGAACACTTCTGTTGAAAAGTGGAGGACAACTTGTGTATTTGTAAGAACACTAAATCAAGTATCCATGTTACTGTATGTTAGCACGTTTAACAGCATTGCATATTTCAAATGCTTGTTTACCTCTTATGTATATGTAAGAATTCTCCTCCTAATTCATAGTAAAAAGTGTCATTTCTTGAATGTCTTCCACTAATTTGGTCCTGGAGTATGTTTAAAATGAGTACTATAAGTTTTGCTAATATTTTGACAGGATGATACAGTAACAGGAATTCTCTATGGTATTTTGTCATTTATGTTTCTCAGGTCAGTGTGCCAGGACCATGTGTCTTGAATACGAATTGAAATAAGAGATACAGCTTCCACCATTTGTGCTTAGGTGACCATGCTGTACTGGGATATTTAGCCATGCTTAAGTGACTAGTGGTGGAACATTCATCCATTATTTAAGTGACCACACTATACTGGGAACCAGACATGCTTTAGTGACTAGGTAGTAATGGAACAGCCATCCATGCTTAAGTGACAGTGTGGTAGTGGAACAGCTAGGTTTAAATGGTCATATAGTACTGCGACATCTTTCCACACTTAAGTTATCATGTAGGAGTGGGACATGCAGTCATGATAAGTGACCATGTATTAATGGGACATCCAGTCATTCTAAAGTGATTATGTACTAGTTGTGACCATAAAGTAAGCATGTACTAGTTGTGATACCCAGTCATGCTAAAGTGACTGTTTTAGTTGGGACATCCGGTCATGCTAAAGTGAGCTTATACTAGCTGGGACATTCACACATGCCTAAGTGACTGCACAAATGTGGAATATCCCACATCTGTGACAGCAGCCATGGTTAAGTGACTGTGTACTTGTGGGACATTAAGCAAGCCTTCCCTGAGTTGGGAGTCTTGTTGTTTGCCATTCCTGTCATGATAGTGTGAGCCATGTGTAAGCCTAAACTATATTTGTATTGTCATACCATGCTGTTCACCAGATAATGTCTTTTATAAGCTAATAACAAAGATAATTTACTAGAATTCTGCTTTAACTCTTAGGGTGTGTGTGAGGAAATGACTTATGAAGAAATCCAGGATAAATATCCTGATGACTTTGCTCTGCGGGATCAAGACAAATATCATTATCGCTACCCTGGTGGAGAGGTAAGAAGTAACAGAGTTTCATTTCTCATATCATTATCGCTACCCTGGGTGAGAGGTAAGAAATAATAGCATTTCATTTCTCATATTATTATCGCTACCGTGGGGGAGAGGTAAGAAATAATAGCGTTTCGTTTCTCATATCTTTATCGCTACCCTGGGGGAGAGGTAAGAAATAATAGCATTTCATTTCTCATATCATTATCACTACCCTGGGGGAGAGGTAAGAAATAGTAGCATTTCATTTCTCATATTAATATCGCTACCCTGGGGGAGAGGTAAGAAATAATAGCGTTTCATTTCTCATATCATTATCGCTACCCTGGGGGAGAGGTAAGAAATAATAGCATTTAATTTCTCATATTATTATTATCGCTACCCTGGGGGAGAGGTAAGAAATAATAGCGTTTCATTTCTCATATCTTTATCGCTACCCTGGGGGAGAGGTAAGAAATAATAGAGTTTCATTTCTCATATCATTATCGCTACCCTGGGGGAGAGGTAAGAAATAATAGCGTTTCATTTCTCAAATCATTATCGCTACCCTGGGGGAGAGGTAAGAAATAATAGCGTTTCATTTCTCATATCATTATCACTACCCTGGGGCAGAGGTAAGAAATAACAGAATTTAATTTCTCATATGTGTTACAAATCTCTGTGTTTGCCCATACCTTACTTGGATAGAAGGAAGTTTCTCTGTTCACCTGTGTGAGAGGGGAGCTTTGAGCAGCCTATGTGTCCCTGGAGGAGTGGTTTCAGCCCAGAAAGTAGTATTTTATTGGCCATTTTGAGCTAATTTCTCTCTCTTTCATTTTCCTGCTATAAAAACCACATTTGCCCAGTTTTGCGCACCGGGCAGTGCCAGTTAGCTAGGGTATAACTATGCCCGACTCCACAAAGTCTCCAAACTTTCAACTTATGCACTCAAGCCATTCATTTCTCAGCCCGGCACTTGCTCAAAACTCATAGCAAGCACTTATAAACCCTAGCACTACAGAAGGACAAGGCTCTCTATTCGACCTTACCAGCCATTCAGTAAAACAGTTTACTGTACCTATCCAGGCATGTCCAAAGGGCAGTTTCAGGTGTACTCTCCAGTCCATCTGGTGAATCTGGGCATTTTGAGGCAATGTTACAACTGCCTCATGTACACAGACAACCCTCTCCTCCTACCACCAAGGGAAATACTGGCATCACACCACCAGTCTCACATAGACCCATTAAACCAGCATCGGCAAAAAACACACGTAAATACACAAAAATATACTCAGAGGCTCTAAATAAAAATCTGCAAAAGCAACAGAGCCCTCCAAAGCAGACATCCAAGCATCCTCCACCCCCCCAACACAAACCATGAAACACATACTTCACAAAACCAGTGTGCCACGCAATCACAGCCCTCAAGGCAAAATAACATACCCAACATACTAGTAATAGGTAACTCTATAGTTAGGCACACTGATGTCCCACTCACTAGGCTGAATAAGGAGAAGGTTACTGCTAGCTGCCTGTTGGGTGCCAGGATCTGCCACATAACACAAGCACTCAGGTCACTCCAGAACAAGTACAAATACGACTCTGTCATTGTCCATGTTGGTGTGAATGACCTGAGCCATACCTCCCTGGACTACATGAAAAGAGACATGGAAGAGCTCTCTGATCACGTAGCCCAGGCCGGTATGACCCTGACCCTGAGTAGCATCCTGCCCTCACCAAGAATGATACGACAGTATAAGGAAAAATTTATCAATTTCAACAATTGACTAAGTTTCTGGTGTCATTCAAAGGGGATCCAGTGTCTGCCTGGGATGACATGCTCGACAAGCCGCGCTGCTTCGCTACAGACAGCTTGCACCTGTCACCCTTAGGCTTTCGAATACTGGCCAAGGCTCTTGCCACCCCCATGGTGCCTTTTTTAGGCAAGGCTCAAAAAACAAACCCACAGCCATAAATAACACAAGTAACAAAATTCTGACGGTAATACTACTCAATGCCAGAAGTCTAAACCTCAAAATGCAAGCACTCGAGGCACTCCTCAGTATGGAGAAAATCGATATATGTGCAGTAACAGAAACCTGGTTTAAGGCTCCAGAGAGCACCCCAGCACTACCAGGCTACAACTCATACCATACATTTTGGCCACAGAACCGAAACCGAAATACAAAAGGCGGGGGCGTATCCATATTCATCAAGGATACCCACACCTCCAGGTTAGTGGCACAGCACGATGCTTCAGAGATTATCCACGTGCAACTAACAATGGGCAAAACTGCAATTCAAATTGTAGCTTGCTACAGATAACCCACCATGTCCCAGGACCCCCATTCCGCATTTCTGGAAACACTGGGTAACATAAAGGTCCTAACAAACACCCTAATATTGGGTGATTTCAACTACCCAAACATTAACTGGGAGAACTACTCAAGTATTAACTCCCATGCCCAACATTTCATAGAATTTATAAACTCAAACACCCTGGAACAACTGGTCAACACTCCCACCAGAGGTGACAACATATTGGACCTGGTCATCACCAACATGGGCGACCGGTGTTCCACACCGGAGGTTAACCCCTCGCTTGTTAGATCTGACCATAAACAAATCACTTTGGATATCCACATTCCGCCCCCATCCCCAGACAAGGAAACCATTGTGAAAAACTTTTCAAAAGCAAACTTCACATTACTTAAGACAGAGGTGGAAAGTTTCAAAGCCCCCATGCTAAAGGATAGCGCTGTCCAAGCTGCAAAATCCTTTACTAATGCATTCTCCGGGCACCTACAAGAATGCATGGATCATGCTATCCCAAGCAAAACCAAGACTCACTCCTCCAAGAAAAGGAAACTAGTCTGGTGGACCCCTGCCATAAACAAGCTATACAATAGAAGGAGGAAACTAGTACAGAAAAGAGTAAAATCCTAAGAAGGGAAGATTTCCCTGATCAGTATCAGCAAGAAACTACGATCCCTCATAAAATCGTCCAAGGCGAGCTTTGAAAGAAAACTTTCCAAGGACTCCAAAGATAACCACAAGGCATTCTTTAGCTATGTCAAGAATCTAAGTGGCAATGCTCAGATCTGCTCGGAGTTAGTGCAGAATGGCACAAAATACACTAAACCAATCGATATTGCCAACATCCTGGCAGAAAGGTTCAGTGCAAACTTCACCCCCCCATCCCCAAAAGGGCCCATAACCATACCAGAAGAATGTAGAGCCCCTGAAATCACAGACACTCAGGTTAAAATAGCCCTCTCCAGAGCCAAAAACACAGCATCAGTGGGACCGGATGGTGTCCCAGGCTGCATCCTACACAAGCTCAAAGATGAACTAACCCCTCACCTAAACACACTGTTCAAACTCAGCCTCTCCACAGGCTACGTACCCATAGAGTGGTGCACAGCAATGGTTATTCTGCTCCACAAAGGTGGAGCCACAACATACCCCAAGAACTATCGCCCTATAAGCCTGACTAGCTTGGTCTGCAAGGCTATTTAGCGCATCATCATGGAACTCATTAACAGAGACATTGGGAACCTCCAAACACTGGACCCTACCCAGTTCGGCTTTGTTAAGGGCAGATCATGCCTCCTAAACCTGGTGAACTTCTTTGAGACAGTTACCAAGGCTATAGACAAGGGCAAGGTGGTACACACAGCCTATCTAGACCTCTCAAAGGACTTCGACACCATTCCCCATTCTGGTATTATAGACAAGCTCACCAGCCTGAACATAAACCCCTATGTCACAAGATGGGTTGCCAATTGGCTCACAGACAGAACCCACATGGTAAGAGTTGCGGGAGCTAGGTCTGACTCTATACCGGTTACAAATTGTATTCCCCAGGGCTCAGTCCTAGGACCCCTCCTGTTCGTCATATACTTCTCAGAGGTACAGACAAGCACAGGAGGACTATGGCTGACCAAAGTCACAGATGACTGCAAACTAGGGGCTATAATTGACTCACCGGCTTTCACAGACGTCCTCCAAAAGGGTCTCACTGAGATGGATACCTGGTGTCAAAATCATGGCCTCAAGCTAAATGCCAAAAAGTGCATAGTTATTCCCTTTGGAAATAACAAAGTACCTACAAACTACCACATAGGTAGTAGTCCCCTAAATACGGAAAAAGTAATAAGGGATCCGGGGACCCAAGTAGATAGTAATCTCTCCTTTGATAATCACATTGCAAAGTGGTTAGAAAATCCTTCTATGTGGCCCACCTAATCACAAAAGGGTTTGCATCCTGATCAAAAGAGGTCATTGTGCCCCTCTACTCATCACTCATCAGACCCATCATAGAGTACAACGCCCCATTTGGGATGTACCTTACAAGACACCTGCAACAGCTGGAAAGACCACAAAAGTACCTCACCAAGAGGATCACTGGCCTCAAACAGATGCCCTATGCAGCTCGACTGAAGAAACTTCAGCTGTACTCGGTTGCATACCGCCTGCTCAGAGGTGATCTCTGCCTGACATACAAGGCCATGTCCAACCCAGAATTGATGGACATGCTCCACCTAAAGAAAGCCTTATCCCCTCGAGCCACACGCTCTAGGGATCTAAACCTCACCACAACAATAAGTAGCACGTGCTGGAGGGATAGATTCCTGTCCCGGAGACTTCTCATGCTTTGGAACAAGATTCCAATCTACATGAGGTAGAGCTCCTCGCTAGCACTCTTCAAGAGAAACCTTGACGAGTGGATGGGAAACAGAAAGTTTACCCCGGGGATCACTTCAGTGGCTCTGCTGACAGAGGCACAGGGAACTAATCTAAGGGGGTGGCGAAAGCCAACACATTCTAGCTAGGCTTATAAATGCCTTTGGGCAGATAGCCTAGTACCTACCTATGAACCTATATCATTATTGCTACCCGGGGGAGAGGTAAGAAATAATAGAGTTTCATTTCTCATATCATTATTACTACCCTGGGGGAGAGGTAAGAAATAATAGTTTCATTTCTCCTGAACTTAGATGTCTAAGTCCAAACATGCTTTGGTTAATGATCTGGTAGTGAATGCCTCATCAAAGCAAATCGCGGTTTGAAATCAGAATATAATCACATATATAGTATCTGAAATACAGCCTTGAAAGTGCATCTTGATGTATTTCCAGCAACTGATTTGTGACAACTGCTTAGTGAGAGCTTGTTATAGCAGCATAAAACAAACAGGTTTGTGTTGTTCATGCAGGAGTAGAATGAGTGTATTTGTTTACTGATGGGTATCTGGTGTCCAGGTGACAAGAGCAACAGATTGGAAAGCAGCACGTGGAAGTGCTGTCAAACAATCACACTTACAACTATTATCGATCACTCTATAGAGGGGAATGGGTAATGCAGGGACAGTAACATATACGTGAGAGAAAAATATATCTATTTGAACCAGTCAAACAAAAAACAAAAAACTGAACTAAATGGTGAAGACACGATACGCAAACAAAAAAAAAACCCAACAACTATTAACAAAGAGAAAACTTAAAATGTTAACCCAGGTATGCTGTAAGACTGCCTTAATCCACTCGTCATAATGGCAGAAATGTTATCATTATAGTAGTATCTGAAAACTTCGCCGTGTGATATCCTTATTAATCAAAAATAGCAGCAAAGAGAAGTTAACCCAATAATCCACAAATCCACTTGATCCGCCACAAGAATGACTCAGCAGGACAAAAATGATCAGTTAAAGATTTATTAAACAAATATGCTTTATTAATTTACATCATAAATTAAGACTTTATCAGAATCTGTTCTCTACCTCCAATAACTCTTATGTCAGTCCTACTTGGAAGGCAGACTATTTTAGCCCATCTCTGGAAAGTGTCCACTGTAAGTAAGCATCAGCGTAGCACCAAACCATCATATGCTGAGATGGACTGCTAAGGGGTCCCAGGCACCAACCTAACAAACCTGAACTGTATAGGAGCACACTAGTTAGTTTACTCACAGCTATACTGTGACACACTTAAACAATGAATTACCAATACTACAAGCCTGTACTCCTAAGGTGACATAGGCCTGCGGTGAATAGTGAAGCCATTGCTGTTGGTTATTGCACTGTCAGACATACTGACACGCACTCATGAGACTGGATAGGGAAAGGTTAACAGTAATCTGTCCCTCTGATGCAAGGATAAGAGAGGTTACAAGGACCATGAAGACCCTTAATTACCCCCAAAAAAGACAAGAATACACTCCAAACCAGGAAAATTAGAAAAACGAACCAAAAGACAAGCTGCAAGACGATGGCTCCTCTTTATTGAAACACACTTTAGTGCTTTCGTCAATGGTATAAATGACTTCAGAATGAAAAAAAACACTACTTTCTCTATTTATATAATAAAATAAAAAATCATGTTTTCAATTGATCAATCAGCTTCAACCCAGCCTGTCTTAAAAGCATAGTACATATATTATTTCTAAACATACAGCAAAACAATATAGTTGAATTAAAATACTCTAAACAGAAAATACTTTAAAAAAGCAAAGCCAGCTTTCATTTTTAAAACACAACTAATAGAGATCACATCCTTGAGCCCTGGGGGGTACACTGGCACTGTACTTTATTTGCCACTTTAGTTCGTTATACTGCAAAAATAAATCAAGTGTCCCCCTCTTGGACCCTTTTCTACTTTTTTCATAGGTATGTATTTAAAACAATGTTCATGGTGGTTTTTAACATGTTTTGCAAGTGCATTCTTTTCATCTAGCCTTGAAATGTCATACTGGTGTTGGTAAATCCTCTTTCTAAATGGTGCCTTGGTCTTACCAATATAGAACATTTGAAATGCTTGACAAACTGCTATGTAAACCACCCCAGAAGTAAAACAATAACCTTTAATAGTAGTTTTAATATACTGACCAGTACCTGTTGTTACACCTTCACCCTCTAAAATAAAGTTACACTGGTGGCATCTTCCACATTTGTGCATACCCCTTTCAGCTACTCTAACACTATTACTTTCTAGCAAATTCTTAAAACAAATATCTTTCTTATAGACTATGGCAGGTTTTTCTCCTACTTTAGACTTAATATTTTGATCTGCTGAAAAAAATACTCTAGTTACCTCTTATGACCTCTTTTATCCCATTCTACTCCCAAGCTGCCCGTCATCTTCCTTACATTATTATGGCCACTGAAACCTGGCTGTAGTATGGTATTAGGGATGATGAAATAATTCCTCCAAGATACAACATACTTAGACTAGACAGAAAAGCAAAAAAGGCAGCTGATATCGCCATAATCTTTAAGAACTCCTATGACATATATGTTCTTCCTATATACACCTCCCATTTCCTTAATGCAGAAATTCTTATTGTATCACTTAAACCAGATAAACATAAGACTTAGCTAAAATGGCCTTATACATCCCCGCAGGCAACAATATTGATAACATGGAAGCCTTCTTGTCTTAGTCCTCTAACAATATCCATTATGAAACAATCTTAGTGGGCGATGCCAACATCAGTTGGCAAACTAAAAACAATAATTCCTCACACAACAGCCTAAATCTATTTGCGTTTATTCAATGTATCTTTACTGCAGCCCATTATAATAAGCTTAGTGACTGGCACTCTACCATTGCTTGGGTTCACAGTAACTCACCAAATAAGATGGCATCCTGTGACACTATTCGAGATAATTTAGGTGACCACTTGGCGTCTTATGCTAAGAAACTGACATAGCACCAAAAATCTTACTACTGTAATCATGTGTGTAATCTCTCCTCCTCTCAAAGATACTTTAATTAATAGCCTAAACTCGTTTAACTGGACTGTTGTACGCACTATTTAGCTAGACGAAGCATGGAAATCATGGGTGCAACGAAACTCAAACAAATCCAGTCATATAAGCAACTCAGAAATACCGCTAAAAACTGGTAAACCTAGACACGAAAACGTTCTATACAAACTCAACTATCTCTTACACCCTGGTTAGATCTCTCAACAACCCCTTCCATTGACAATAAATAAATAAAAAGTAAAAACATATTCACGGTACTGCTGACGCTTTCAATAACTACTTCATACGTTCAGTATAATCTCTCTTATCTAAATATCACTGTCCATAGAACCCCCATATAACTTTACTCCATTCTGCCTAAAAATCTGACCCCACTGCAACCATTAAAAAAAAAAAAATATATATTATATATATATATATATATATATATATATATATATATATATATATACTCTCTAACTAAAGCCTGGAATCCAAAAACGTACCATGGAGCCCTTGTACCAGCAACAACAAGTAGGTAGTCTTAACGAATTTATTTATCACAAACGTTTTCGCCGCACAAAGGTGCAGCTTCCTCAGAGAAAACAAATTAACAATGAGGTAAAAGTGCACGCCCCTTTTATACAAAGCAAAAGGGAAATGACAACATGATAAGGTGAAACTCATTGTAGTAATTGGTAAACAAGTAGAAGCCTTCACAGGAACAACTTGTTCCTCAAAGAGAAAATGCAAACATTAATTCATGTTAGTAATAAGCATTTCAAAGTGTGGAATGTTACCAAAGAAATAAACATAAAATTTAAAATGACATATTTAAAATTCTTAAAATATGTGAAAGAAATCATAACGTTAAAGTAAAAATTCAACATAAAAAGTCATTCAAATAGCAACTCATAAAAAAGTAAGTATAATATGCAATAATGGATTAAATCTTAGTAAAAAAGTAATGGTAATCCATTATAAGTATGAACCATAATGAGCAACTGTGTACCTTAAAGATATTATTGTATAAACAACAATAATAACTAAAATCTAGGCAATATTTAACATGAGAGGTGCTACAACAAAGGCACGTCACATGAAGTCAGAAACAAAAAAAATCTGTATGTTTTAAAAAAAGTCTTTATGTATGCATAAGAAAGTAAGGAATATCTACAAAGGGGGGGGTGGGGGCTGGGTACTATCTTAAATAGCTCCTCAATTTGAGTACTGCTGAGATGTTACAGTTTTCGTTTAAACCCGGGTAGCAAAATGCGTCTAAACGCAGTTGCCACTCCAGTTCACGTACTTCTAAGAGTAGAGTTATTGGGCCTCCCCGGATGTTATTGGTCACTTGATCTATGGCCATAAAAGAGAAAGAGTGCCCAGGGTGGTTGGCAATGTGTTTAGCCAAAGCGTTAACGTCAGAGTTTTTCTTAATTGCATACATATGCTCATAGACACGGTCCCTAAGTCTGCGGTCAGTCTTTCCCAGATAAAATGAGGGACAGCAATCACAAAGAGCCAGGTATACAACTGATCTACTTTCACAGTTGAGTGGAGCTTGGATTAAAAACTTCCTGTCCCTTATAGTGTAGGTCTGCCCTACCTTCATTTTGTAACACCAGTTGCAAAAACCACATGGGTACATCCCTGTGCGCTTGTTAAAGGTTTTTTTAGTTAGGTCCCTCTGTAGAAGTTCCTTAAGATTGTTGTTCCTCTTGAAGACAAAATTAGGACAAGGGCCTAATTTCTCAGAGAGGCCAGGACTCCCCAAGATAAATTGCCAGTTTTTCTTAATCAATGCAGTGGTAGTCTGAGTGTTAAGACTAAATGTGTGGACGTAACTAATGGCAAAATCACGTACATGGTTGGTCAGAGAGATGTCATTAGGAGAGGGGGAACACTCAATGGGTGACAGTAGTGTGTTGTTAGAACTAAGGTCAAGTAGTACATGGCTTTGCAAGATAGGTTTATAAACCCCATTTATCCTTTTGGCTGTAACTTCAAGCCTAATTTCATCAATGAGATTCCTCGGGTAACCCCTATTAAGGAACATGTTACACAAAAGTGTGCATTCGTTCTGAAAGGTGTCAAAATCACTACACATTCTAACAGCCCTAACCATTTGGCCCTTCACAATAGATTTCTTTTGTTTGAAGGGATGGTGGCTTGTGAAGTGCAGGAACGAATTACAGTAAGTTGGCTTTCTGTAAACACAAGATGTGTAGGTGTTCCCTTCCTTTCTCAACTTTACATCGAGGTAATCGATTTCTACAGGTGAAAATTAGAAGTGAATTTCAAGAAGTCAGTAGTACCATTTAGAAACTGTAAGAAGTCTACGGCTTCTGTGTCATTACCATGGAAGAGGATGAAAATATCATCCAGGTAACGTGTGTAAAATTTCACTGTCTGCATCCTTTCACTGGAAAAAGGAAGTTCTTTTCCCAAAACCCATAAAGAAGTTGGCGACTGAGGCCCCACAAGGCGAGCCCATCGCCACTCCTTTTTCTGTAAAAGTAATCCTTATCAAAAGGAAGTAATTACATGAAAGGACTATGTCCAAGACTTCTGTAACCAAGTCAATTTCAGTCTGTGGTGCTCCACAGTCTAAAAGCAGGAGGAAATCCATTCCACAGCTTCTTGGTGTGGAATGGAGTGTATAAGTCAACAACGCCGATGGTGAGAAAATTATTCCCATCATCGAACGGAATGTTGTTGAAGTTGTCTAAAAAGACCAGGAGTCTTTACATACACCCAAGGTCCTTCAGGTATTTAGACAGGATAGTGTCTACCAATCTGGCGCTGGGATATGTCATAGATGATCTACCATCAACCAGCACGCATGGGGATTATTGGCATCCTTATGGACCTTGGGGATGCCAAACATGACTGGAATCTTTGGCATAGAGATGTCGATGTAATTGTAAGTTTCTATGTCAATCTTACCCTGCAAGAACAAGTCACGGAAGACGCCCCTCATCATACTATGGGTACGGTGTATTTCATTGAGAGAAGCAGGGGAATAGGCAGGTGTGTTAAGGACATCGAGCATTTTTTCGTTATACAGTGAATTGTCCATAATTACAAGTCCACCCCCTTTATCAGGTTTGACTACTCGAACTGGGTAATGGCATAATTCATCTAAGAGGGAGACTTGTTCTTTAGTAATGTTATACCGAGGAGTTTCGGTATAACTATTACATGCCTTAAAGGAATGTCTGATGTCTGCTTCACAGATCCTTTCAAAAAGCTGGAGAGAAGGGTGGATGGGGGGGTTATACACACTCGGTAGTTTGAGAGAATCATGTGGCAAGGCAACTTCATTGCTAAACAGTAACTTGAAATTTAACTTTCGGACAAAGCATTTTAGTTCAATAAGTTCCTTGGATATGTCACCCATTTTACTAGGGACAAATGTGTAACCAAGGGAAAGTAACTCAACTAATTCCTCCCTTAGTTCCAAGTCTGTGAAATTGTGTTTACAGAAAGCCAACTTACTGTAATTCGTTCCTGCACTTCACAAGCCACCATCCCTTCAAACAAAAGAAATCTATTGTGAAGGGCCAAATGGTTAGGGCTGTTAGAATGTGTAGTGATTTTGACACCTTTCAGAACGAATGCACACTTTTGTGTAACATGTTCCTTAATAGGGGTTACCCGAGGAATCTCATTGATGAAATTAGGCTTGAAGTTACAGCCAAAAGGATAAATGGGGTTTATAAACCTATCTTGCAAAGCCATGTACTACTTGACCTTAGTTCTAACAACACACTACTGTCACCCATTGAGTGTTCCCCCTCTCCTAATGACATCTCTCTGACCAACCATGTATTGATTTTGCCATTAGTTACGTCCACACATTTAGTCTTAACACTCAGACTACCACTGCATTGATTAAGAAAACTGGCAATTTATCTTGGGGAGTCCTGGCCTCTCTGAGAAATTAGGCCCTTGTCCTAATTTTGTCTTCAAGAGGAACAACAATCTTAAGGAACTTCTACAGAGGGACCTAACTAAAAACCTTTAACAAGCACAGGGATGTACCCATGTGGTTTTGCAACTGGTGTTACAAAATGAAGGTAGGGCAGACCTACACTATAAGGGACAGGAAGTTTTAATCCAAGCTCCACTCAACTGTGAAAGTAGATCAGTTGTATACCTGGCTCTTTGTGATTGCTGTCCTCATTTTATCTGGGAAAGACTGACCGCAGACTTAGGGACCGTGTCTATGAGCATATGTGTGCAATTAAGAAAAACTCTGACGTTAACGCTTTGGCTAAACACATTGCCAACCACCCTGGGCACTCTTTCTCTTTATGGCCATAGATCAAGTGACCAATAACATCCGGGAGGCCCAATAACTCTACTCTTAGAAGTACGTGAACTGGAGTGGCAACTGCGCTTAGACGCATTTTGCTACCCGGTTTAACGGAAACCTGTAACATCTCAGCAGTACTCAAATTGAGGAGCTATTTAAGATAGTACCCAGCCCCCACCCCCGCCCTTTGTAGATATTCCTTACTTTCTTATGCATACATAAAGACTTTTTAAAACATACAAAATTTTTTGTTTCTGACTTCATGTGACGTGCCTTTGTTGTAGCACCTCTCATGTTAAATATTGCCTAGATTTTAGTTATTATTGTTGTTTATACAATAATATCTTTAAGGTACACAGTTGCTCATTATGGTTCATACTTATAATGGATTACCATTACTTTTACTAAGATTTAATCCATTACTGCATATTATACTTACTTTTATGAGTTGCTATTTGAATGACTTTTATGTTGAATTTTTACTTTAACGTTATGATTTCTTTCACATATTTTAAGAATTTTAAATATGTCATTTTAAATTTTATGTTTATTTCTTTGGTAACATTCCACACTTTGAAATGCTTATTACTAACATGAATTAATGTTTGCATTTTCTCTTTGAGGAACAAGTTGTTCCTGTGAAGGCTTCTACTTGTTTACCAATTACTACAATGAGTTTCACCTTATCATGTTGTCATTTCCTTTGCTTTGTATAAAAGCGTGCACTTTACCTCATTGTTAATTTGTTTTCTCTGAGGAAGCTGCACCTTTGTGAAAACGTTTGTGATAAATAAATTCGTTAAGACTACCTACTTGTTGTTGCTGGTACAAGGGCTCCATGGTACGTTTTTGGATTCCAGTTGTTCTTGTCTTTTGCATTTGCCTCTAACTAAAGCCTGCCAGGTTCACCCCCAATAGCTTACCTTCAGAATATATTAAAAAGGCAGAAAATGCCCTAGCTGTACTATTCTCCATCTTAATAAACAGTTTCATTAAGGACATTTGTGGCTCTGCCCTGTAAAAGTAAACATATATTCTTCCTATACAGAAAAGCAAGCACTCCACAGACCTGTCTAATTACAGGCCTATAGCCATACTATTACCTGTCTCAAAAGTTCTGGAAAAATGCATTCACAGATCCAACTACTCCAGTTCATCATCGACAATAATCTCATGTGCCTAACCAGCATGGTTACTATCCCTTCCACAGCACTACTACTATTGCCCTGCTTAGCTTCATCACCACAATCAAAACCAAAATGTAGGCAACTTAGTATCAACTATTCTCCTCAGCCTGGTGACACTGTGTCCCACCAACTATAGCTACAAAATTTGACTTCATTAAGTCTACTCTCCTCCTCAGTCACCTGGTTTAATCGTTACATCTTGGGCAAAAGGTATAAAAAGTGACAAAATGAAAGTTCTACTTTTCATCCAGTCTGTACATGTTCCAGAGGGTTCTATCCTTGGTCCTCTCCTCTTCAACATATTAATAAATGACCTACACTCAGCTAGCAAATATGCAACTGTTGTTTAATATGCTGATGACTCATTTATAATATGCTCTGTCACATCCTTAGAAAAACTTCAACAGCTTACTGAGGAACCCCTATCTTCTGTTGAATTCTGGCTCTCCAATACCCAAGTGCTTCTCAACCCTAAAACATCTAAGCTTATCCTGCTTACACTGAAACAATTTTCTAACCAAAAACATCTCTCCATTATAATGTCCTCAAACCTCAGTAAAATTGAATTGTTTCCCATACTAAACTTTTGCGTGTCACCAGAGACAAACACTTAAAATTCAGTTACCATATCAAAGAAATGGTTACAAACATACCAAAAACTAGAAGTCTCTGCATGGCTAATCCCTTCCTAACTCGCATTGCTACAAAATATTCGCCACCTCCTTCCTTCTTCTTACACTCTTCTATGCTGTTCCTATACTCTTTAACTTCATAGGACTGATTTAGCTTACTTGTGCAATGCTGCAACATCATTTCAAGATTTTCAGCCAGTTTAGCTTATAACACACCATTGTCTTCCCTTTAATAACTGGGCTGGATGGAGGCTTCACAGATCCTAACCTCAAAACATCTCTTTGCCATCCATAATCTTACCTACAAACCAGAAAAATGACCCATTGAAAAAATATTAATCATAGGATCATAGCAAGTTGCTAGGCTACTGGCCCTGAGGCTCTTATAAGCCTAGCCAATAAATTAGCCTATGTTCCCACAAGTCAGCACCTGATGCCCCTGTCCAGCAGGGACACAGGTGGAATCCTGGAGGTGTATTTTCTATTTCCCATCCAGTTATCCAGGTTGCGCTTGAAGAAGGATAATGAGATGCTCTGCTTGACATGGAGAGGGAGTCTATTCCACAGATGGTGGAGTCTCTGGGAGACAAATCTGTCCCGCCAGCAAGTCCTATTGATGTCACAGACCAAGTTGAGGTTTTGCGTGCGAGTCACGCAAGTGGAGTTTGGCTTGCAGATGTGCAGCAATTTCATCAAGGTGGGGTCAGAGATTGCTCTGTATGCCAGACATAGACCACGTCTGAGGAGTCTGTATGAGATGGAGTAGAGGGACAGAGCTTTTAGCCTATCCATGCAGGATAGATTTTTGAAGCCCTGGATTCTACTGGTCAGGAACCTCTGCGGTCTGTCCAGCTGCTGCATGTAATTCATGAAATACATGCTGAAAGGGGTGTTATACTCGATGATGGGCCTGATAAGGGAGGAATACAGGGAAGTTATGAATTCCTTCTTCCTGGAAGAAATACCCTTACGAATGAGGTGAATCGTAGAAAACTCTCCTTACAATGGAGGCAACAAGGTGGTCAAAAGTTAGATTTCTGTCAACTTGGGTACCCAGGTCCCTCACAAATGCTTGCGTGCTTAGGGCATTGTTATTAATGTCATAATTTGTGGACATGTCACTCTCCCCAAAGGGGATGATGATGCATTTTTTGGCATTTAGTTTGAGGCTGTGTTTCTGGCACCAGTCATTTGTCTGGGTGAGACCCTCTTGTAATATGTCTGCATTACTAGGGGCGTTGATGACAGCTCCCAGCTTGCAGTCATCTGCAGACTTGGTCAGCCATAGACCTCTGGTTTTGGCTTGCACCTTGGAGAAGTATATCCCAAACAGCAGGGGAACCAAGACCAATCCCCGGGGTACGCCACTCATTATGGGTCTACTACTAGAAGTAGCTTCCCCTATTTTGACTGAGTGAGTTCTGTCAGTGAACCAGTTAGCTACCCATATGGTTACATACGGATTTATGCCAAGCTGGGATAATTTATCTATTATGCTCAAGTGGGGAATAGTGTTGAAGGCCTTGGGCAGGTCAAGTTAGGTGGCGTGCACTGTCTTCCTCTCATCCATGGCTTTGGTGACTGACTCAAAGAAGTCTACCATATTTAACAGGCATGGTCTTCCCTTGACAAAACCAAACTGTGTGGGATCAAGCACTGGATGTTGCTGATGTCCTTGTTAATGTAGTCCATGGTAATGCATTCCATGGCTTTGCAAATCAGGCTAGTTAGGCTGATGGGTCTATAATTGCCTGGATCAGTTGACGCTTCTCCTTTGTGCAGAGGGATGACTGTGGCCGCCTTCCACTCGGCTGGAACCAAAACAATACTCAGGCTTAGGTTGAATAGGGTGCCTAATGGTGCTGTGAGTTCCTGGCTGAGTTGATGCAGGATGCAGCCTGGGATATTATCAGGTCCCATGGAAGCTGTAAATTTAGCCTTTGAGAGGGCAGTAATAACTTGTTACCTAGAGATAAGTGGTGGGGATAGGTGCTGGGGATATCATGGGTGGGACAAAGAGGTGAAGTTTTCACTGAACTTGTCTGTCAGCAGGTTGGCTATATCCACGGCATTTGTCTATGTGGTGTCCTTGACCATCAGTTCTGTGCAGATTTGGGTACTTCTCCTTAGACTGCAGGAGTATGTGAAGAAGGCCTTATGATTGTCTTTAGTAGATGTGGCCAATTTAGGCTCGAAGTTGACTTTGGAGGGCTTCACTAATACCCTTATTGGCCTGTTTAGGCCAAGGAGAGATTGCTTCCAATTTGGCACCTGTTCCTTCTTGGTCCTGGTCAGCCATTTTTTCCTTTTTTTGTAGAGTTTATTTATAGCCGATATCCACCAGACAGGTTTACTCTTTGTTGAGGAGGACGATTTTGTCCTGTTAGGTATTGCTGAATCCATGCATTTATATAAATGGTTGTATAACACTTTGGTGTAGGTTTGAACTTTAGTGCCAGTTTCTACTGTTGGGGATGGGGCTGTGAAGCTGTTCAGACCTTTCCTCAGGAGGCAGTAATCAGCTTTGGAGAAGATTTTTTGTTTAACCCTAGCTGGTGGGAGGTCAGGGGAGATAGTGGCTTCGAAGTTGGCCACTTTGTGGTCTGATCTTACCAGGGATGATGACACTGTTGAGATTCTGCAGTGGTTTTCTATGTTGGTTAGTACCAAGTCCAAGATGTTGTCACCTCTTGTGGGGGTGTCAGTAATCTGGTCCAAGGCAGTGCCATTGACAAAGTCAATGAATCTTTGAGCATTTGTGTTCTGGCTCGAGTAGTTCTTCCAATCACTGGTTGGGTAGTTAAAACCACCCAGAATCAGTTTCATGTTTAGACTCCTAGCATTCAGCAGCATGACCTTTAAATTGTGTTTAGATGATATTCTCATGTTGGTAGTTTTAACCTCAAGACATTGCCTAAAAAGGCACTGTGGGCGAGGCAAGATCCTTTGCCAGGAGCCTGAAGCCCAAGGGTGGCAGATGCAGGCCATCTCTGGCAAAGCATCGTGGTCCAACAGTCATGTCTTCCCAGGCTGACAGGCACCGGATCCCCTTAGAGTGACACCAGAAACTAAGCCAATTGTTAGTCATTTTTTGTTTGTATTGAGACATCATTCTGGGTGAGTGTAGAATGCTGCTTAAGGCTAGTGACATACCTGCCTGGAACTCATATTCGGTGAGTTCAGTCATCTTTATCTCTTCATATAGTCCAGAGAGGTAAGCCAACATGTACTATGACAGAGTCATAGCAGTACTTGTTGAGGGAGTTGAGTGCATGGGTAATGTGGTGGATTCTGGTATCTGACAAACAATTCACTGTGACTTTCTCCTTATCCAGCCTGGTGAGGGGCACACCTGTGTGTCTCACAATGGAGTCTCCTATGATTAATATATTGGGTTTATGGTTAAGCCTTAGTGGCTGTGAGACACAAGCATGTGGACTGCATGTGGTGTGTGGTGTGGAGTTTGCATGTGTTTTTATCTCAGAGGTCTTTTTTGTTTAGGTATGTTTTTGTTAAGAACCTCGGCATATGTGGGTGTGTGTTGTGTTGGTGTGGGTGATCCTTGAGGTGTGATGTTTGTGCAAGCAGCCTTCTCAGTGCCAGGTATACTGGCTTGTGAGGCAGAGAGCATAGACTCTAGGTTTTTAATGTAATTGCATCTCTCACAAACTGTGCTCCTAGGTGGTAGTAAGAGAGGTTTGTCAGTGTACATGAGACAGTTGCTACACTGTCTCAGGATGCCCATGTCAACCAGATTGCCAGGAGAAACTGTTGAAAACTGTCCATCCATATTTGTCAGAATCGGTGAGGGGGATGAGCTAAGGGGGGCGAAGGTGGAAACATCTAAGATGGGTACTAGTAGGTTGTGTTTGTATAGAGGCTGTAAAGAAGCTTCACTACCTCTGGATTGAGCGAGTGCCAGTAAGGGAAAATTTGAAGCTGGCATACCTTGGAATTGGTTTAATTCAGTGCAGCGGTGGTACTCAAGGTGCAAATAAGTGCAGCCCCACACAAACACAGGGTTTAAATACCAGAAAGATGAAAGAATCTAGAAGCTCAGATTACTACCCAATCCTGATAGCTCCTGCACTTTCAACCAGTCACTTGTGCTAGAGAAGGTCAGGCAGCCCTGTTACACTCACTAACAGAGAAGGCAGGCTTCTACAAGCACAAGATGGCTGCCAGGAAACTCAGCAAGCAAAACAACCAGGCCTGGATGCAGCAGACCTGTATCCAGACTATGCTACTTGACTAGAACACAGAAAACTCCCAGAAATGCACAGAAAAGCACAGATAGAGCACTCACAAAGAGAAAATACAACTCTCAGTATCAACAAAACAGTTTACAGTTAAGTAATTCAGTAAAAATGCAGTTACAGCAATGAAACATAACTTGGCAATGAAAATATAGTTAAAACAGTATAAAGCAGTGCAAGAATGCAGTGAAACAGTAAAAAAGCTTTATAACAGTGCAAAATGTAGTAGATTCGCTGTATAGCACAAATATAAGTGCTAGGTAGTACAATTCAATGAAATAAATGTAAAAAAAAAAACACTTATTCAGCTCTTGGAGCCTCAGGGAATTTCTGCTACTTCACAGTGATGAATCACCACTCCTCAGCCTGGTAGACACAAGCAAAGCCCCTCTCCACACTAATGGTAAACTTCTTCTGTTTCTAACAATGCCTAAACAAATGGCTTTTCTCTTTATTGGTGTATGTGTTCCTCACTAAAAGCAAAACCCAAGTTAAAACAAAAAAATAACTGGCTAGCTAAATGATTTTATTCCAGGGGGATCCAGGGTGATTGTTTGCCTGGAACTGGATAGTCAAGAAGCTGTCCTGCTTAGCAAAAATTGCACCTCTGGCCTGATGGCTTCTGTGTTCTGACTATAACTTTTGCTAGAGAAAGTTCAATTCATGGACATACCCACTTAACAAATTCAAATTCAAACAGTACCACAGTAGCTTAAACAACAAAATTTCAGAACTTCAGGCTTTTGTTACTCTCGAACGCACACACACATTTGTGTAGTTAGTGAAACTTGGTTCAGGAGTATCGTCAAAATTAGAATCCAAGGTTAGCTGTGGTGGATTAGATCTCATTGTTTGGCTTTCCAAACTTAAACTAAGACAAAACTGAAGGAAAAGCCTGAAACTGTCTGTAGTATTTACAGTTTTCTGGTAATGGAGCGTGTCATCATAGACTGGTTTAACCAGAAAAAAAGTCTCAAAGAGCTAGATAAACTACTGCTAAAAGGTCTTAAAAATATAAGCTTCAGAAATAAATTGAGAAAAGTGTTCTGTAATCTTTTTTTTTTATTTAGATGAGTGCTATTACCAGCATCCGTAGAAGTGGCATTTCCACATCAATAAGCTTTTCAATAAAGAGAAGCGTCTAGTCTTTTTATAAAGAATTTCTATTTTCACAACTCAGAAGGGATATAAAATTGGTAATCAAAACCCTTAAACATACCATTGGAGAGTACATAGCCAGTTATGAACTCAGATTAGTCACCATTACTACAAACAATCAAAAGGCTTTCTTCGGTTGTATTAGGAAACTTTGTAATAGTGTCTAGTTACACATCGATTACAAATGGCGCATCTCACTCTGACTATGAAAACATTGCAGATACACTCATGAATAAACTCATCTCTAATTTGGTGACTCTTATACATCCCACTGACTTTCCCATTCCACCCCTCCCAAAATCATCCTGAATCATGTTCTGTTATTCTTCTGCAAAACCAAAAAAAAAAAAAAACCAAAACAAAGCAGTTTAATGGGCCCTGATAATATTCCAGGCTATTTGCTAGTAAGTGTTAAACAATACTTAATCCATTCCCTGATAAACCCCTTCAACTTGAATCTGTCCTTTGGCTGCATCCTGAAAGCTTGGAGAGAAACTAATGGGTGCACCACAGATGACCCCATTAATTGCAGACCTTTTAGGATTATTGGTATCATATGCAAGCTTATTAAACATACTACTGCTGAACTAATTAATACTGAAATAGGAGATCTTCAAGTCTTTGACTCAAACCAGTCTGGATTTGTAAATGGCAGGTCTTGTCTACTCAACCCAGTCAATTTATTTCACAGAACTACTGAGGCCCCAGAAGAGAGTCTGACCATCCATACTGCTTATCTTGATCATGCCAAGGCCTTTGGCACAATCAGTCTTTCAGATATCACAGATAAAGTCTTCCAAGTCAACATTAACCCACTGTGTGCTGCATGGTTAACTGGAGAATGCACATTGTGAAAGTAGGAAATACCTATTATCAAAGGAGTGATACCAATATAGTTATACAAAGCTCCATCCTAGGCACTCCCTGTTTGAAATTACTTTTCAGGAGTCAAATCAAATGTACAATATCTGGAGCTAATTAAGTTTGTGTATGACTGCAAGTTGGGTGCAGTTATCAAATCTCTTTTTAAGACTCAGACTTTCCACTAGGGCCTGGACTAGACCAACACAGGATATGTCATCCATGGACTCACCCACGATGTCAAAAAATAAAGCCTTAACTCCTCTAATCTTACCACATCCTTGTACACCTCAAAACAGAATTATCAGAAATATCAGTACCTTTGTTTTGACCATAATGGTTCAGTCTTGGTTAGAAACTTTGTCTACCCTACACAGCTTATCTTTTGGGTTATCCTATTCATATCCAAGGAACCAATGATTCTTCTTTATTCTTTGTTAATTAGACTTGTCCTTGAATATAGTGCCTCCTTTGGGATTTACTTATCTGCCACCTTGATCAGTTTAAAAGACCTCAAAGACTTTTAATTAAAAAGATCTCCAGTTTAGGTAACCTGAGTTATCCTGATAGATTAAAAGCACTTTACTCCATCTCATGCAAACATATGAGGTACATCCTCTGTTTTGCTTTTTATGTAGTGAAAGATCCTGCTCTGTTTAACTTTCTTCTCCTTAATAAAGCCAGCAGTCAAACGAACACCCAGATCAGAGAGGTTAATGTGCATCATAAGTCTAACAACACCTGCTGGTGCATCAGCCTCCTAGCACAGTGCATCCTTGCCTCTGGAACTGAATTTTGCTGTGTATCTCTTTCAGTACCTCTTTGTATACTTTCAAAACAAATTTTGATGACTGGATGGGAAAACAGTAAATTTATCAGAAGGGTATTTTGACCAGGGGCAAATTATTTTACTGTCTGGGTGATGTGGCTGAACATCTCACTGGTTCTGTGGTCATAAACCCTAGTACTAATCGATGAACTTATGAGATGAAAAATCTTTGTAGTCTTCCATTTAAGTGCATTTGACATTCTGCCCCCTTCCATCCCTATCTACCTGCTTACCCTTTCTCTTCCTGTCCCATACCCTCTTGAATGCCACTGAGGATTCTTTCTTCACCACTCTTTCTGGTAGTCCATTCCTTAGGTCTGTAGACCTTCTTTATGAAAAAGTATTTTGGAGATCCTCATGTTGTTTATCCTTTAGCCCTTCTCAGCTCCCTGATAATGGTCTTTTGCACCAGTATCATATTCCCCTACCCCAGTCTCTTCCTGTCTGACGTGAGAAGAGCTGTAGCTGCTCCATTCTCTGGTCATATCCATTCTCTTTCATCCTATCATCACTCTGGTGCCATTCCACTCAAATTCTGATATCACTTTCCTTGTATGGTCTTCAAACTGCACAGAATGCTCACGGTGTGGTCTGAAGAAGTCCTTTAGAGTGGAAGCATTATTGCTTTGCTTCTGGAGTCTACCCTCCCTGATTATCTATGCCAAGTTTTGGTTTGCTGCTACCCCTGCCTTTGCACTATGCTTCTGATGGTCCAGTCTAGAATGATCAACACCACCAGCTGATCCTTTTCCTTCTCTGTTGCCACTGTTTCCACTCTCCTAGCTGATATATCACACCAGGGCTATTGTGGCCAAAATGCAGTACCGGACACATTTCTGCCCAGGTATTCAGCTTTTCCATATCTTTTACAAAGCTCTTTCTCCCCATTCTTCCCTGTTGTACCTACCTTTGTATCATCAGGGAAGGGGTTGAGCCTGTTCTCTGTTCTCCTCGATAGACAAACACTGAAGAGTACTGGATCCCGGACAGGCCACTGCGGTACTCCATTAGTCACATTCTTATTTCCTCATACTGTCTCTTTACCACCGTGTCTTACCATTCAACCATGCAGCTATCCAGTTCCTTTGAATTAATCCTTCCCCAGACCTCCAGTATTTTGTACTCACTTCTTTTGTGAGTACGAGTTGGAAGTCTTGCTGGAGTGCAAGTATATCATGCCTGCTGCTAGTTCTGTGTCACCTGTAACTCAGTCAAGTTTGGCTGACAGTTCCCTCTGGCTTTGAATCCCAGTTGGCTGTTGTCAAGGGGAACAAACCACCACCACAGCATAAATATGACCTCCTGACAAGACATCCATGTTTCTCTGAGACTCACACTATTCTCTGGAGGAGTTCAAGGTTATTGTCCTGCCTAAGAGTCTAGAGGTTATTTGGCTTCTTAGAAATATAGACACATCCTCTCCAAGAACACAGTAATTTTCGGTGCTTGTTCTGAAAAAGTAGTAGACATGGAAATCTGGCACTACAGGGATGCTATTGCTGCACTGAAACCATGCTGTAGTAACTGTGTAGATATCTATATTCTCAAGGGTCTAAAAATACTGGCATCCTTCCACTCACGAGTCTCTTCATGACATCTCCTGCCGCTGTAGCTAAGCTAAAAGACATACAGTCATCATCATCAACCCCTTTTTCACATTTTATACATGCAGTCGAGATATTGTGTCACCATCTCTGTTTATTCAATGCCACTTTCCTTCCTTCTTCGACGGTGATGTCAGACTGTTGCAGGTCTTATCTCACGCAATCCATTAATTTTTTTTGATGGATGCCCCAGTTTCATTCTTCCTGTCCATCCCAAATATTCTTCACCAGATCGGCTTCTGCTTTCCTGCACAAGCACCCGAACCACTGTAATCTGTTGTCTTACCTTCTCTGCAATGGAAGCTACTTAAGTTTCTGCTCTGATATCCTCATGTCATCATCTGTCCCATGGTGTGCATCCTAACACCTATCTCAGACACTTATCTCCATCTCTAGCTTTCTCAAGTCCTGTGCCTTCACTGCCCAGGTTTCTGTACCACACAATATGTATTTATTTATTTATTTTACTTTACATTTGTTAACCAGGAACGTCCATCTAGACATGTGTCCTTTTTCAGTGGAGGCCCTGGGAGAAAAGCTCCAATATCAAATAGTACAAATTCTTTAGTACAGAGTATAGTTAACAAATTAAACATTAAGTTGATACATTTTCTAATACACCAGTACATTTTCTAAGACAGAGTAGGTAATTATAATAAAACTATTTACAACAGTAATGGTTCATAGGAGTGAAAAAGCAATAGGAATTATAGCAGTAACATTTAATACATTCTGAAGGGTTGTAGTTAATTTCAGTATGTAGAGTTTTCAAACAAAGATATGTCAGTGCGATCGAACACTGGCAGTAGATAGAGAATAAGTTTGTTGTAAGAATCAGTGGGGTGTTTGTTGGGTAGATTCAATGTTTGAGGGGATGGTGTAGCAAAGGAGGTTTGGAGGGAGTTTAGTAGGTCTAACCTGGACTGTGCAGAGCCAGGAGTTTGTAAGGTGGGTTTTTAAACTGTTTAGATGAGGAAGTGTTCATAAGTGGATTGGGCAGAGACTTCCAAAGTTTGGAGATATAGTTGGAGAAGAGGGATTCACCTGCTGAGTTTTTTACTTTGGTGACTTGGAAGAGTAGTTTGTTGTTTGAGCGAAGGGATCTGGATGCAAAGTATGGTTGGATAATGTCCTTAAGGGCTGGGTTTTTTTCTGGATGGTGGAGGATTTTGTGGGCTACAGTTAATTGATTAAATTGATGTAAAAGAGGGAGTTCTAGCCAGTTAAGTTGTTTGAGAAAAATTGACAGTGATGGGATTTATAGGAAGCATTAGTGGCAAATTTGGAGATTTTGTTATAGCAGGTTTCAAGCTTGGCGAGGTTGGTTTTACAGAGGTTTGTAAGGATAGGGGATTTGTATAAGAGTGTTGATAGCAGGTGTGTTCTAGCAATTGTAATTTTTGTATTGTTGCTTTGGAAATTGTTTATTCCTATAAAGGAGACCAAGTTTCTTGTGAACTTTTTTAATTGAGTGGACTATGTGGAGGTCACATTTCAGGTTATTGTCAATGATAACACATAGAAGTTTGGTATGGGGGCTAGGAGTGATTGTGGTTTTGTTGTTAGAGAAGATGTGAAAGGTTGTGGAAGAGGAAGGATTTCTGGTGGGGTAGAAAAGCATAGGTTTAGTTTTATTGGGATTTAATATAAGTTGGGAGTTTGTTAGCCATGTTTCGACAGCTAAGAAGGTGTCTTAGGAGATAGATTGCAGGCCATCAAGGGTGGAAGCAGAGCAGATCAGTGTGTACTGGTCACACCTCTGTTTTGTACAGCTTACTCTTCGGCTTCTTTGGCATGTTTCTGTCTTGCACTACCCAGAACACTAACCGTGACCGCCTCATTCAGACTTCCCGTCTTCTCAACAACCCTCCTACATATCAGAAACCGTTTACGTTTCGCTATTTTCTTTTTTACTTCAGTTCTCAGTTTCTTCCACTTTTCCGCCATTTGCTGCAATCACAACTTTCTTATTTGTATTCATTTTCATTCCACACGCCTTCAACTTTGCACTCAATTCCTCTATCATTTGCCTGTAATACCACATCATCTGCATACAGGAGCTTTGTTGATCTGTCTCCTCTGATGTGTTACCAGTATGAGCACCAGAGCTAAACCATGATACACGTACTCCCACTGCGAGCCCATTTCTGAGTCCAAACACTGTTTGTACTTGTGATATTGGGTCCTCGCATATAGCCTGTATTAATTCTACAAATGTTTCTGGGATGTCAAACCATCAAAAGGCCATCCAAATTAGCTTTATTGGGACCTTATCATATACTTTCTCTAAATCTAGGAATGCCCATTTGGACCCTTTCTTCATCTCTAGGTTGGTCTCAGTTATCTGTTTTATTGCAAACATTGGGTCAGATGTGCTGCATCCTTATCTGAATCCAAACTGCTCATCTCCTATCATACTTTTTACCACTCTGAGTATCACTGAGTATTAGTTTATTAATCACCCTCTCCAGAACATTCTTGCAGTGTGACAGGAGTTTGATATCACTGTACTGTCCATAGATGTGAATGTCATCTTTGTTCTTGCAGACTAGTACTGAAATGTTTATTTTCTAGTCATCTGGGATCTTTTCTCTCCATACTGCTGTGAACACCCTCTGGAGCCATTTCTCTCCCAATGTCTTAATCATATCTGTCATAACCTCATATGAGCCTATTACTTTCCCTGACTTCATTTTTCTTAGTGCTGTTCTTGCTTCTTTTAGGGTGGACTTCTCTTCTTCTTTCGTTGTAGGCAGTGTCTGGGGCAGTATATCTTCTGTATGGTTTTCTCATTTAGAAGCTGTTTGAATTCTCCTTCCATATGTATTTCATGTCCTGTGGGCTGGTGAGCAGGCTGTTACTGGCATCCCTTATGAAGAGTGTCTGATGACTCCCTTCTTTATCTTTCTGTCTTTGTCTTGCAGCCAGACAGAGTTTCTTTGTGCCATCTGTTGAGTCACTTTCCAGAAGATGATAGAGTGCCTTTGATGCCTTGTTCTTTGCCATTGCAACTCCTTTCTTAGACTCTTTGTTAGCCAACCAGTACTCCTTCTTAGCCTCGTATGTCTTTTCTATTTCTCTTTTTCTGTGCTCCTCCTTTCTTGTGATGACTTCCAGTACTTTTGCATTCCACCCCAGCTTTCCTTACATGCCTAATTTCAATATCTGGCTTGACCACGTATCTCTTCTATTGTCCTCATGTATACTGTTTTGAGGCACTGTTGTTCTCCTTCATCTCCATCCATTTCCTCTTTCTGATGTACTAGACTCCAAGAATTTCTTTGAATTCTTGTGCTTTTTGTCCAGTCAACTTCCAGGTCTTCATCCTAGTCTCTGACTTTAGAGCTTTCTCTAACCACTGTTTACAGCTGATTGTGGCAATCAGGGGTTCATGCTATGGTTACCACCTGTCCCATTTTGTGAGGGACAGTCCCTCTTTGGGCAGTTGTGTCCTGCAAAAAAATTGAAAAAACTGGAAATGTCCTGAGATTTTAGGACAAAAATATTTCCTATTTTTTATGCAATAGTTGCATAAAACAGATATTCTGTATCTAAAACACCTAAATGTTATAATAAACAGAATAAACAACTAAAATGTCCTTTGTACTGGCCGTGGGTATATTTCACCCTGCAAAATCTGACGGTTGTAACAAAAATGTCCCACTTTGGGCATCTGAAAAGGTGGCAACCCTAGTTCATGCTGTGGACTGACTGGTTGACTGGGGATGACTTTACAATGTCTGATTCTACCCCTCCCCCCTCTGTGCCTTTTCCTTACCAGGAGGATGTTTGTTTGAGTTGCATATCTTTCTGAACCATGTACTGGCCAACATGAAGCCATTTGCCAGACAGAAGTCTAGAATGGCTTCTCCTTCTTCTATCTAGTAAGTCTTGCAACTGCTTCCTAAATGCACTATTTCCTCATTGTCACAACCATGCCTTGGTGTATAGGTTGAAGATTATGAATACTGTCCTGTCTTTCCACTGGAGACTGATTGCCATGAGTCCTTCACTAATTCTGATGACATGCATCACCGACTTCTAAAGCCTCACCATCACCATTTCTAGTTTGTCTTCCCCTTGAGTAGTACACTGTGGATCCTAAGCCAAATGTCTTTGCCACACTGTCCTTCCATCTTGTCTCCTGGATACAGAAGATGTCTAGCCTCCACCTTACCATTATGTCATCCACTTCTAAGCCGTGCACTACCAGTGAACCTTAGTTGATGTTTGTCAGGTTTATTGGTTTTACATCCAGCTTTTGCTAAACAGAGCTGTCCCAGGTAACTCAAGCTGGGTGACTGGACACTGGCTGACCAGTAGCTTATTGCCCCAGGACTGCTAAGTTTTATGGCAGGCACATACTGACCAATAGAGGGACAGAGACCATTCCCACCCTTAGCATGCCTCCCTGGTGTAGGACAGAGTAGCCCAGGTCCTCAACCCCTTTATCACTGGTCAATACCCATGCCCATTTTTGATGACATTAGTCAATATGACACAATCACCTAGAGCCAATATTTGCACTGTTGAGTGGCTAACCCTGACATGGAGGGCAATATGTGATCCATGTTCTCCTATCTAGAAGATACTGTGCACCACAATTGAAGTTCAAAGTGGTTGATCTATACAACTCTTCCCTCGATCGACTCTTCCTACCATTTAGAATATGCACATCTGCCCACAACTCCATTCTTGGTGAGTTTGAAGCAGAAATACCCATCATGCTTTTGGGAGGGGGGAGGCACCCCACAGAGACACAGGGACAACATGCAAATTCCACACAGGCCTTGGATGAAGGAACCTTGTACCTTGTGCAAGGGAGGCAATGTCTTAACCATTATGCCAACTGTTTCTGTATAATGACTACGTCTAAGTCCTGTAGATTGAGGTATTTTACTTGCTTTCCCCCATTGCACAAGGGTACCAGACTTGTTATCCTCCAGACCTCAAGTACTTCTGCGCTGTGCAATATTTTTTTGAAAATCTCCATCAAGAGGTCTACAAGCACAATAGCCAGATTTCTGAGGACTCTTGGATATAGTTTTTTTTTTTTTTGGTGCTTTATTCTCCCTAAGGGCAGTTTGTTCCCTGTCTATATTCTCCCTCGCTATTCTGGTGATGTTCATAAGTTAATACTAAGCTGTTGATTCGGTAGATCATTTGTAGCTTACCCAAATGACTAACTTTTTCATTACCCAGTAATATGAATGAATCATACTTAGTTTCATCCCCTTTCGAGGAGGGTCTGAGGGGCTAAACACTGGATAAATTTATAGATCTGATGTTAATCTTCATTCATTCCTTACTGATGGGTGTCGGTTCCGTCCTTGGAACTGAGTCGGCCTTATAACAAGCTCGTGCCAGCCCAAAAACTCTTGAGCTAAGCTTTACCCATATTGCCCGTCTCCCTGTTACCCCAGATCTAGTTTGCCATGTAGCCATCAAGACGTGTCAAGCCAGCTCTCAGCTAAGTATTATACGAATTATTACTTTGAAAACATTTTTTTCCACAGACTTTCATTAATTATTTCTCATGAGACCTTCCCTTCTTAGTCGCTAACCTTTTTACCCTTTTTTTCTGAGAAACCTTCTTCTTACCTCCTTACCAACTTGGTAATCTTGCCGTCCCTCCCTCCCTATAATTTATTCCCCCCACCTCTAAGGTAGTCTTCATAGCATTGCTGGTATTTTTAAAAGTATTCTGTCCTTTTGCTACAGAGTTTATATCGGTACTTCTTTTCTACTGTGATCGTTGATACTTGTTAGACTATTGACTCAACTTGTTTTCCACCATGTCAGAGAAAAAAGGGACAACAGGTTTGAAGAAATGCGACCAATGTGGTCGCAAAATGCCTAATTATGACACCCATGTTTCTTGTGTATATTGTGTGGGTGTCCCACACCTATCTGTTCAGCCTCCTTGTGATATATGTAAAGGGTTCAGCTCTCGTACCCTAAAAGAGAGGAAAAACAAGTTGATACTTATGGGCCTTTTAAAAACACCTTTTTCAGAGGCTATTTCTGGGTCGGAGGGCTCATCCCCTCCAAAGAGAGAACACAAAAAAAGATCTCACTCTGTTCCTTCCTCATCCTGTGGTGATAGGAAGTCTGAACCTAAATCAAAAATACCCAAAATGACACCAACCACTTTGGCTACAGGGCCTCAACCACCCTCCATGGTGCTGTCTTCACTACCAAAGCTGCATGTTTCTACTTCTGTGCCGTCTACAATAATTTTGACCATGGCACCAACAATTTCTGTGGCACCAACTGTGCCTCCAGTTTCTGTTCCACCCTATTTGGCACCAACAATAATTAATCCAGCACCACACACTTTCCCCCACCCCATACATGCTACTGGTCTTGATCCTTGAGAATGGGGCCCCTTGGAGTGGGGTGTAACCCCGGTTCGGAGGTTGTCCTTCTTGGTTCTGGGCTCCCATCCCTCTTTAGGTGGACCAGCTTTCCAAGCGATAGAGAGGCCCCTTGCCTTTGTAAGCAAACCATCAGCATCAGAATTCCAGCCATGTCCTCCCTCTGAACCACAGCTGACACAGACCATTACTTTGGGACATTGAGCATAAGAGCCTCAAGATACCCTACCATAGGGTGCCACCTCTTCGGAGTCCTCATCAGAAGCCCCACTGAAGAGGTACCATGTAAGAGGACATGCAAGAGGAAGCACGTGGACTCCCCTGAGGAGTCCCTCACCAAAGATATAAGCTACGATGAAGGGGCGGGGTCCCCACGGTCACCCCCTGAGGATGTCTCCTTTGGAAACATACCGGAAATCTTGAAGTAGTGGAGAAACTGGAAGTCCACCAACCCTTTCTCTGAGGAGTCAGTATTCTTGCAGGCTTTTAGTGCTCAACCCTCTACTGCCTGCAGACGAGCTAGTCCAGCTCGTTGTGCAGTTTGCATGGAAGAGTCCTGATATAGTTGAACCAATCCCATTGAGACCAAACAAAATTTTATAACAACCTGAGGAAAGTCCACACTGGTCCAAGGGCTTACCAGTACATGCTATGGTGGTGGCAGTAACCATTAGGAAAGAGCTCGCTGAGGAGAGCCAGACTGTCCATCACCCAAACAGAGAATCTCAGGCTGTGTACAGGTTAGGGAAGTGAGTGTTTGCCTCATTGAACTTTGCAGTTCGGTCTTTGAACTATTTAGCACATTTTACTAGGCTTCAGAGAGACCTTGTCTTGGAACTCTCAGAAACCTTAGCAGGAGCAGTCTCTGACGAGGTAAGCGACAAAGTTGTCTCACAGCTTGCGACCATGGAATCCATATCCAACTCGTCCATGTGGTTGATTTCTCACGCTACCAAAGGGGTGGCCAGAGCTGCGGATTCAGGCGTTGTCATGAGATGTCATGCCTGGATGCGCATTTGTGACTTTGTGGACACTTTTAAGTCTTCCTTTCTTAATGCTGCAGTGGAAGCTTCTTCCCTTTTTGGCCCAAAAGTGAAAGACACATTAGCTAGGTGTGAAAAGGATGGCAAGGCCTTGTCTGCCATGGGCATGCATTTTTCCACCCCCAACGACCTTACTCTAGGAATCAGAGGAGTGGAAAGATGTGGCACAAGAAATCCCAGGGTCCTTTCCACGACACACGTGACGAGTTTACTACCCGAGGAAGAGGGGGTAACTCTTCTGAAAGATGCCCCTGCAAAGGCAGAGGGGGCCCTCGAAACCAGGGGTCCAGAGATTCCTTCTCTGGATAGCCTTACCAGTGCTCCTGAAGAGCGGCCTGATTGCTTTCCTCTGGAAGCATTCGGGGGATGTTTCTCTCTGCACCACCCTGCCTGTCAAACAATAACCACAGATTCTTGGGTGCAAAAGATCATAGCCAGAGGTTACCACATACCAGTCAATATTTACCCAAAGTCATCAAGACAAATTCCCGATGTTCCACCCAGTCAAAGGGAAGCAGCAGATCAAGAGATAAGAAAGCTGTCTCAAAAAAAGAGTCATCCAAGCAGTCCCACCAGACGAAATCAGATCCAGATTCTACTCAAAATGATTTTTTGTACCAAAAAGACAGGGGACTGGAGACCAACTTTGGATCTCAGCATTCTGAACAAATTTGTCAACCAAACAAAATTCTGGATGGTCACGGTTCAGTCTATCCTCCCCTTTCTGGTGAAAGATGATTGGATGTGCTCAATAGATCTTCAGGATGTGTATTACCTCATAAAAATGGACAAACGCTCCAGAAGATTCCTTCACTTCCAGTTGGGAGCCAGTCATTACCAATTCCGGGCGCTGGCCTTTGGACTCTCTACAGCCCCCCAGAGTGTTCACCAAATACATGGCAGTGGTAACAGCTCACTTGAGACTGCAAGGATTCTGGGTGTTCCGGTACTTAGACGATTGGCTCCATACCACCCCCACCAAGCGTCTACTGGTGACAGCTCTAAACTACACTCTAACACTGCCAGAATACCTAGGAATCTCTATAAACAAAGGGAAATGCAAGCTGACTCCTTCTCAAACCTTGGAATTTATAGGAGCAACTTTCAATACCCAATCTTGCCTGATCTCCCTCCCAGATCACAGACTAGAAAGGCTAAGGTCCCAACTCCGCAGATACTCTCTCAAGACCAAGTTTCAGCGCGGGCTGTCCTTCAGCTTCTAGAATCAATGGCAGCACCAATTGCAATAATTCCCCTGGCGAGACTACACATGAGACTTCTTCAATGGCTCCTACTGACTCAGTGGTATCCTTCGCATCATCCTGTGTCCTTTTAGATCCATATAACAAAACGATGCAAACAAGATTTAATTTGGTGGATGAAGCCAGAAAAAGACTTATGGAGTCGCCCTTTCTCTCCATCTCAACCCTAGGGCCATAGTGACCAGGGACACTTCCCTGATAGGGTGGGGAGGAGCTTTTTCAGGGAAAGACAGTCCAAGGCACATGGTCAGATATAGAGGCCTATCTGCATATCAACATTCTAGAACTGAGGGAAGTGCTTCTAGCATTGCAAGCATTCTAGTCTGTCCTTCCATCAGGGACAATTGCTATCCAGTCCAGGAAGGTGTCTGTGGTCTGGTACATAGGTACATAGGTTCATATGTTCATAAGTAGGTACTAGGCTATCGGCCCTGGGGCCTATACAAGCCCAGCCAAAAAGGTACCCTGGTTTTTGCCACCCAAGAAAATTATTTTCCTGTGCCACTGTCGAACAGAGCCACAGAGGTGATCCCCAGGGTGAATTTCCTATTTCCCATCCAATCATCAAGATTTTTCTTGAAAAGTGCTAATGAGGAGCTTTGTTTGATATAGATAGGTAGTTTATTCCAGAGTATGGGAAGTCTCTGGGACAGGAATCTATCCCTCTGGCATGTTCTGTTTATTGTGGTGACAAGATTTAGGTCCCTAGAGTGTGTAGCTTGGAGGGATTGGGATTTCTTTAAGTGGAGCATGCCCAACAGCTCTGGGTTTGACATAGCTTTGTATGTTAGGCAGAAATCGCCTCTGCGTAGGTGATATGCGACAAAGTAAAGCTGGAGTTTTTTTAGACGGTCTGCGTAGGGCATCTGTTTGAGGCCAGTAATCCTCTTTGTGAGGTATTTCTGGTGCCTTTCCAGTTGTCGTAGATATCTTGTGAGGTACATACCAAAAGGGGCGTTGTACTCTATAATGGGTCTAATGAGTGATGAGTAGAGGGGAACAATGACCTCTTTTTTTTCTGGATGAGAAATCTTTTGTCATGAGGTGTGCCACGTAGAAGGATTTCCTGACTACTGTGGCGATGTGATTATCAAAGGAGAGACTACTGTCCACTTGTGTCCCAAAGTCTCTTATCACACTTTCGGTGTTAAATATACTACCGCCTATGTTGTAGTTCATGGGTACAGAGTTTTTACCAAAGGGGATGACAATGCACTTTTTGGCATTGAGCTTGAGGCCATGGCTTTGACACCAGGCATCTGTCACTGTGAGGCCCTTTTGTAGGATGTCCACATTGTTAGGAGTTTCGATTATGGCTCCTAGTTTGCAGTCATCTGCGAACTTCGTTAGCCAAAGACCTTCTGCTTTAGCCTGTACTTCAGAGAAGTATATACCAAACAGGAGAGGACCCAGGACTGAAGCCTGTGGTACTCCACTTGTCACTGGTCTGAAGTCGGATTTGGAGTCTGCTACTTTCACAGTATGGGTTCTGTCAGTGAGCCAGTTGGCAACCCATCTTGTGACATAAGGATTTATACCTAGTTTAGTGAGTTTATCTATAATTCCAGAGTGGGGGATGGTGTTGAAAGCCTTGGCAAGATCTAGATAGGCTGTGTGAACCACCTTACCCTTGTCTATGGCTTTGGTGACTGCTTCAAAGAAGTCTGTCAGGTTTAGGAGACATGATCTGCCTTTTACAAACCCGAACTGGGTGGGGTCCAGAGTTTGGAGATTACCAATGTCTTTGTTTATAAGTTCCATGATGATACATTCCATGGCCTTGCAGACCAGGCTCATCAGGCTAATGGGGCGGTAGTTCCTGGGGTCCGTGGTGGCTCCCCCTTTGTGGAGTGGGATAACTGTCGCTGTGCGCCATTCAGCAGGCACAAAGCCTGAGGTGAGGCTATGACTGAACATGGTACTTAGGTGGGGTGCCAGTTCGTTCTGTAGTTCATGGAGAACATAGCCTGGGATGTTGTCTGTTCCCACGGATGTGTGTTCTTGGCTTTGGAGAGTGTGGTTTTTACCTGTGCAGCCGTGATTACAGGAACTTTGCATTCTTCCAGAATAGAGAAGGGCTTTTTAGGGGGTGAGAGGGGATAAAGTTAGCACTGAACCTATCTGCCAGGATGTTGACAATATCAGTTGGGTCTGTATATTTAGTGCCATTGTGCTGTAACTCAGAGCAGATCTGAGTGTTGCCATTGAGATTCTTGACATAACTATAGAATGCTTTGTGGTTGTCTTTAGAATCAGTGGTGATTTTGTTTTTGTAACTAGCTTTAGAGGATTTTATCAGGGATCGCAAGCTTCTTACTGAGGCTGACCAGGGAACTCCTCCACTCATGGGATTTTACTCTCTTTTGCAACAGTTTCTTCCTTCTATTGTACAGTTTGGCAGGGGACCACCAGATTGGCTTCCTTTTTTTGGAGGATAGTGTCTTGGTTCTGTTTGGGATAGCACGATCCATGCACTAATGTAAGTGCTTATAAAGTGCAATTGTGTAGGATTCAGTAGTTGTAACTGTATTGTCTATCTGCATGGGTGTCATGAAGTTCATCACTTCTGTCTTAAGAAGCATGAAGTTGGCTTTGGAGAAACTTTTACCATGGTTTTCTTAATGGTGGGTGGGGCAGGATGTGGATATCTAGGGTAATTAGCTTAGGGTCGGAGCGGACCAATGAGGCGTTGACTTCAGGTGTGGAAAACTGGTCACTCCTGTTGGTAATTACTAGATCTAGGATATTGTTGCCCCTGGTGGGGGTGTGGATAAGTTGATCCAGGGCATTGGAGTTTATGAATTCCAGAAAGCGTTGAACGAAGGAGTTGGTACATGAGTAGTTTTCCCAGTTAATGGTGAGGCAGTTGAAATCTCCCATTATTAGGGTGTTTGGTTAAACCCTAATATTTTCCAATACATCAAGAAAAGAGGAGTGGGAATCCTGAGGCATGGTAGGTGATCTGTAGCAAGCTACAGTTTGCATTGCAGTTTTGCGTAGAGTTAGTTGCACTTGGATAACCTCGGCTGCATTATGCTGAGCAACTAGCCTGGAGGTGTGGATATCCTTAATGAATATGGACACACCTCCGCCTTTGGTGTTCTGGTCCAGGTTACATGGCTGAAAAGTGTGGTATGAGTTATAGCCTGGTAGTGCAGGGGTGCTCTCTGGAGCCTTGAACTAGGTCTCAGTCACTGCACAGATATCAATGTTCTCCATTTTAAGGAGTGCCTCGAGTGAGTGCATTTTGAGATTTAGACTTCTAGCATTGAGTAGCATCACCCTCAGTTTTTGCTTGCCTGTTCCTGTTACAGTGGTGAATTTGTCATTTGAACCTTGCCTAAAAAGGCACTATAGGGGCGGCAAGAACCTTAGCCAGTATCCAGAATCCCAGGGGTGACAGGTGTAGGCCATCTCTGGCAAAGCATCGTGGTCTGTTGACCATGTCATCCCAGGCAGACAGATACTGGATCCCTTTAGAATGGCACCAGAAGCTTAGCCAATTTTTGAAGTCAATCATTTTGTCCTTGTACTGCGGCATCATTGAGTGATGGGCTGCAAGATCAGAGAGTTCTTCCATGTCTCTTTTCATGTAGTCCAGGGAGGTACTTCTCAGGTCATTCACACCAACATGGACAATGACAGAGTCATATATGTACTTGTTGTGGAGTGACCTGAGTGCGTGGGTTATGTGGTGGATCTTGGCATCCGACAGGCAGCTGACAGAAACTTTATCCTTGTTTAGCCTGGTGAGTGGGACATCAGTGTGCCTGACTATAGAGTCATCTATGACTAGTGTGTTGGGTATGTTGTTTTGCCTTATTGGCTGTGGTTGAGTGGCACACTGAGTCTGCGGGCTATGTGTCATTTGGGTTGTGTTGGGGAGGTGGAGGTTGCTTGCATTTCTGCTTTGGAGGTCTCTGTTGCTTGAGCAGATTATTATTGCGAGCCTCCGTGAATGTTTTTGTGTTTCTATGTGTGGATTTTGGTGGTATACATTTAGTGAGACTATGTGATGAGTGTGGTATGGTGCAAGTGTTTACCTTCTCCTCTTGACTGTCAGGTTCAGTCTTGATTGGAGAGAGCTTTACCTCCAGTTTGGCTAGATAAGTGCATCTCTCACAGGTTGTAGTGTTGGGTGGTAGGAGAGGGTTGTCTTTGTACATGAGGCAATTTCTACATTGCCCCAAGATGCCCAGATTCATCAGATAGACAGGAGAGAACACTGGGAGCTGACCCTTGGACATGCCTGAATAAAAAACTATTTTCCTCTAGATAAGTGAGGAAAGTGAGTACAAGAGCTGTTTTTCTCTAAGCAAGTGAGGAAAGTAAGTACCAAAACTGTTTTCCTCTAGGTAATGAGGAAGGTTGAGTGCTGTAGTAATTAGTAGGTTATTTAGTGCTTACAAGTTTTGAACAAATGCTCATCACGAATAAGCAAATTCAAGTGCTAAAACTAAGAATCTGTATCTGGACTAAACTAGTTACAGGAAAGGGGGGAAACAAGTGCAAATGTGGGCTTTTAAATCAGAAAGTTGAGAGAGATGGAAAAACTGCCCAAACGGCCAATAACTACAATGTCTGGGCCAGAACCACTCCTTATGTGGTAGATAGGTTACCTAGTGCTTACCACTCCCACTGATAAGCTAGAAGGCTTCCCTCCAACACAGAAAGCTTGGGGGGGGGGGCTCAGAAGCTTACATACAGTCCTGGATACAGCAGATCTGAATCTGGACTACACTAGTTACAGGAAAGGTATTTATAAATATACATATATATATATATATATATATATATATATATATATATATATATATATATATACAGAAAAGTAGCTAAAACAGCAGTCAAAACAATTCAAATGCAGTGCAAGCTAGAACACTTAAGTATGTAGCAATGTTAGACCAAACAGTTTAAAAAATGCAATTAAATTAAAAATGATTAAAAACAAGTGCAGAAGGAGTCTATTAGGTAGAATGAGGTAAAGAGATGGGACTGGGGGGAGTGTCCCAGATCAAATCTACAGTGGGGGTGGGCAACTGCAAAAGCCTCCAAATTTAAACAACAAGACAGGAATAGGGATAGGGAGGGTGGGTATGGGAAAACCCAACACCTTCAGCAGAGATCTGAAAAACTATACAGTGAAGCAAAAATAAGAGTGCACAATTCTGAAGTCAGCCAGCAATGATATAAAATTAGTTAAACAACAATTACCAGTACACAACTCTGAAGTGGCAGAAAAATATACTCAGCTCAGTATATCTCCAGATAGTTTGAAGAGCACTCTGTCAGGACACAGGAAGGCTCCAGCAATGATATGCATCAACAAACAAGGGGTACCAAGTCCTACCCATTGTATTGAGAGGCCATGAGAATTTGCCAAAGGGTGATAGCTTCCAACCGCTTTCTGATTGCAGTGCATATTCCCTTGATTGCAGATAAGTTGAGCCGATGTATCCTACTGCCTCACGAGTGGTCCCTCAATCCATTCATTGCGGCAAAGATTTTCAGCCGTTGGGGCCAGTCTTGCTGCGACCTATTCACCTCCACAGCAAATCACAAATGCAGCAGCTACTTTGCCCTAATTCCCATGCAGGGGGAGTCCCTCAGGGATGCTCTGATACACGATTGGCTCACAGGACTTCTGTATGCTTTCCCTCCCCTTCCCCTGATTCCTCAATTTCTAAAGACTGAGAAGCAGAGTAATCCTTATTGCACCCTCCTGGCCCCAACAAGTTTGGTTTCCCTTCCTTTGGCCTCACTTTGTGTACCAACCATGGATTCTGGATCCAACTCCAGAATTAAAACTGGAGATGGGACCAGTTTTAAAAATTTTAGCCGCTGATCCTAAGAAAACTATCAAAAGATAGATGACAATATAGTGTTATCTAAGTTGTTTCAAGTAAAAAAATATATGAAAGTATATATATATATATATATATATATATATATATATATATATATATATATATATATATATGGATCTACCTGACTACATCGACACTGCATTACACCGACAACAACTTCACCGACACCAAATAATCGACAGTTCACAAACACGACACCTCATACACCCGACACATCAGAACAACAAACCAAACAAATCCCCTGCCCAAAACCCACACACACAACACAAGCACACCAAAATCCTTACAAACCAACACTAACCCTTACATACACAACTATCTACAACCCTAACTGAAACCCTAACCCTAAGGTCCGTCACTATCGCACACTCACCTAACCCGCGCCCTAACCCTAACTCACTTAACCCACCCCTAACCCAAAAAATATCACTACTGCACCCTTACCTAACCCGCACCCTAACCCTAACTCACTTATCCCACCCCTATCCCTACAGACCGTCAACATCGCACACTTACCTTACTCGCACCCTCACCTAACCCGTGTCCTAACCCTAACTCACTTATCCCACCCCTATCCCTACAGACCGTCAACATCGCACACTTACCTTACTCGCACCCTAACGTCCGTCACTACCGCATACTTACACATCCTTTCCCCATCTCCGTGTTCTCAGCGTCGGTGTTCTCCTCCGTCGGTCTTCTGACTTGTCGCTCTTCTGAATCAGTGTCGATGTTCTGCCGTGTCGATGTAGTCAGGTAGATCCATATATATATATATATATATATATATATATATATATATATATATATATATATATATATATATATATATATATATATATATATATCGTTTACCTTCTGTCTTTGTTGTTACTTTTATTATATAACCCACATTCCCTTTTTGCTATACACATCTATAGTACAAGTATTAATATTTATTAAAATAATATTAAATTCACTTAATATACAAGTGAAAAGGGTAGAAATATATATACATATATGCATTTTATATTATATTTTTTATATAATTCATCAATTTATATATTTTTTATCTATACCTAAGGGTATTTTATATTTTATATTTATATTTACATTTATATTTAGAAGGTTTTAACATACTCTCATATATATTTATTTTATTAACACATATACTATACAGAATTTATATTTTCAGTAAAACAGTTACAAATTAGTATTACGTGCTATTCATGTTTTGTTGTACTTCACTGCGCTAGTTGATTTTTATTGCACCAATAGAACTGTGTTATTATTTTTAGTGTGGTTGAAAGTTGTTTAAACAACAGCTAAATCTTTGACTTACAACCACTGCTAAATTGTGATACACACCTTAAATGGAATTTGAATCAATTAATTAATTATTCAATTATGTTACTTGCCAGCCCACTAGTGGTTTTTAGTATATAAGAAATGTATTTTGGCCAATTTAATTGTCTCTGAAGAAGTCTCCGAAGGGAGATGAAAGCGCTCAGTCCTTTGTTGTTTGTGCTGTCGTTTTGTCGTATGTTTTGGATGTAACTTTTTGGATCAATAAATTAATTTTGCTGCATTGGAATTACTTCGGCTGATTACCATCTATTTTGTGCATGGACTACCTTTATTGCTCCCGGAGCAGGTATTTGGAAACACTGTGGTCTCTCAAGCTAAGTCCTAAGTTTAATCAAGTACATCCCAAAACAGGCATTATTCTCTGCTGTAGGTCTGATGAGGGAGGAGTAGACAGGGATGATAAATTCCTTAAATCTTGAAGATATATCCCTGGTTATCAGTCTAGCTAGATAAAATGATTTCTTAATGACAATGGATACATTGTGATCAAAGGATAGTTAATTGTCAGTGAAAATATCCAGGTCCCTAATAAATGTGTCATTGTTCAATGGGGTGTCATTCATGTAGTAGGTACATGGCTGACCTTGTTTGCCAAAGGACGCATTACTGCATTTCTTGGCATTCAGTTTAAGGCCACATTCCAGGCACCTCTTGTTTGTACATATTAGGCCCTCCTAGGGAATCTAGAAGTCAAATAGGGAGGTTATCATAGCACTAAGACTGCAGTTATCCGTAAGCTTAATCAGCCCCAGACCCTCAAACTCCACATTAGACAAGTAAATACCAGAAAGACTTGGCTCTAGGACCAATCCCTGAAAGACAGCACTGGTGATGATTCTTTTTAATGAGAGTGTGCCTCCATAGGTTCATAGATTTATAGGAAGTTACTAGGCTAATGGCCCTAGGGCCCTTACAAACCTAGCCAAGTTCAACCCTTGCTCCCTCAAGGGTCTAGGGATATGGTCTATGTTATAAGCAGATCTAAATCAGCACCGACTGCCCCTATCCAAGAAGGACACAGGTGAAACCCCTGGGGTGAATTTGCCGTATCCCATCCAATCATCCAAGTTATGCTTAAAAAGGGTTAATGAGGTGCTCTGTTTAACCTGTATTGGAAGTTTATTCCAGAGGAGAGGCGACCTCTGGGAGACATCTTTCTCTCCAGCAAGTCCTGTAGATGTCACATGCTAGGTTAAGGTCCCCAGAGTGAGTGAATTGTGTACCATGTAACTTACAAATATGCAGCATTTCCATTAAAACAGGATCAGAGGTTGTTCTGTCTGCAAAGCACAGGTTACCTGTTAGTAGTCTGTATGATACAGAGTATAGTGACAACAATTTCAGTCTGTCTATGTAATACATGCACTGAAGACCCTGAATTTTCTTTGTGAGAAACCTTTGAGGTCTTTCAAGTTGCTGCAGGTGCCTATTTAGGTACATACCAAAGGGAGCATTGTACTATATTATTGACCTGATAAGAGAAGAGTACAGGGGGGTTATAACCTCTATTGCTCTGGAAGCTATGCCCTTGCTTATGAGGTGAGCAATGTAGGATACCTTCCTTACCACATGGAAACATGGTGATCAAAAGTAAGGCTGCTCTTAACCTGTGTTCCCAAATCTCTCACCACTGATTTAGAGCTTAGGGTGTTGATATTAATATGGTAATCTGTAGGGATATTGCCTTTACCAAAGAGAACAATTGTGCAATTTTTTGCATTGACTTTAAGACCATGACTTTGGCACAAATCATTGGTTTTCATAAGTCCTTCTTGTAGAATGTTGGCATCATTTAGGGACTCGAGGACTACTCACAGTTTGCAGTCATCAGCAAACTTTGTCAGCCACAGAACTTTTGTTTTTGCATGTACTTCTGAAAAGTAGATTCCAAACAATAGCACTGATCCCTGTGGAACACCAATGGCAACGGGTCTGATGGTGAAGGTGGAGTCCCCTATTTTGACTGTATGTGTTCTGTCTCCACCTGACAGTATATGGGTTGACCCTCAGATGGGTGAGCTTTTCAATGATGCCTGATTGGGGGGTTGTGTCAAAGGTCTTGTCCAAGTCTAAGTAGGCCATATGCACAGATTTGCCTTTGTTCAGGGCTTTGGTGACAGTCCTGAAGAAATCCACCAGGTTCAACAGGCAGGATCTCCCTTTAACAAAACCAAACTGGATCGGGTCAGGTGTTTGAAGGTCTCCTATATCCTTGTTGTTAAGGTCCATAATGATTCTCTCCATGGCCTTGCAGATAAGGCTGGTTAAGCTAATGGGTCTATACTTCCCAGGGTCAGTGGATGCACCCCCTCTTGTGCAAGGGGACGATGATATCTGTTTTCCATTCAGCAGCTACAAAACCAGTGGTTAGGCTGTGGTCGAAAAGAGTACCAATGGTGTTGCTTAGTCCTGTTTTAAACCATTGAGAACTCAGCCTGGGATGTTATCAGGTCCCATAGAGACTGTGTTTTTGGCAGTGGAAAGAGCATTAAGACCTGCTTTTTTTAGAGATACTAGGTGGAGAGTAAGAATGTTTTGTAGTATATGTGGCGGGGACAGGGAGGAGAAGTTTTTACTGAACCTGTCTGCTAGCAGGTTGGCTATTTCCATTGGTTCTTTCACTACCAGTTCAACAGAAATCTGAACTTTTCCTTTAAGGTTTTGGATATAGAGCTAAAGAATGCCTTATGGTTATCCATACCTAGGGATGCTAATCTAGATTCGTAGTTAACTTTAGAGGACTTTACAGGATGTCTTATTTGGTTGTTCAAGCTGAGAAGGGTGTGCTGCTAATTCTGAGATTGTTCCTTCTTGCTCTTAGACAGCAATCTCTTCCTCTTATTACATAACCTGTTTATGGTGGATGTTCACCAGGCAGGCTTGTTTTTTTCTTGAGGATCTTGCTTTGGTCCTATCAGGAACAGCTGAGTCAATATAATTGTATAGATGTTTATACAATGCATTGGTGTATATCCCAATATAGGTGTCCTTGCCGTCAGTGGGGACAGGTGCTTTGAAGCTATTAATGCCTTCCCATAAGAGGCTGTAGTTGTCAGTTGGCTTTTAGAAGTTTTTTAGCCTAACTTCTTCTGGGGGGGGGGGTTTATGCTATTGTTACTTCGAAAGAGACTGATTTATGATCAGACTTCACCAGGGAGGTCTGCACACTTGTGGTGGTGCACAGTTCTGCCATTTGATGAGTACCAAATCTAGAATGTTTGGGCCCCTTGTGGGAATGCCAACTATCTGCTCCAAGGCATTTGAGTTAACAAAGTCCAAGAACATTTGGCCAAGTGTGTTTGTACACGTACATTTATCCAGTCTATGGATGGATAGTTAAAGTCACCCATAACAAGGGTGCCTGGTTGCATTTTGAGAGACTAAATTATATCCAAGTAGGCAGTGTGATATCATGGTTCATGGAGGGGGATATATAGCTGACAATAATTTGGAGAGGCATCTTTCCTATAATCATTTGCACATGGAGTAACTCTAGATAATCATTCTGTTTAACCAATCTGAAGGTGTATGTATCTTTGATAAATACTGATACTCCACCTCCTTCTTTAGTTTTCACGTGTTCATTTTGTGGTCTGAATGTGTGGAAGGCACCATATCCCAGTATGGCTGGGGTGCTCTCTGTGGCCTTGAACCAGGTCTCTAGGACTGCACAGATGAGGAGTGCTTCCAGTGAGTGCAACTTCAGATTTAGACTACTAGTGTTTAGCAGCATAACCTTAAGGTTATTTTTTGAGGATACTTTTATGTTGGGAATTTTGTTTTTGTGACATTGCTTAAAAAAGGCACTGTGGGGGAAGCAAGAGCCTTAGCCAGTAGCTGAAAGCCCAGAGGTGACAGTTGGAGACCGTCTCTGGTGAAGCATCATGGTCTATCAGTCATATCATCCCAGGCTGAGAGGTACTGTATCCCCTTAGAATGACACCAAAAACTAGGCCAATTGTTGAAGTCAATCATTTTTGTCTGTATTGAGGCATCATCCTAGGTGAAGGTAGAATACTGTTTAAGGCTAGGGAATACCCACCTGGGACACATAATTAGAGAGCTCAGTCACGTCTCTCTTCATATAGTCCAGTGAGGTACATCTCAAGTCATTCACACCAACTTGGACTATGCCATGATGGCACTTCACCGAAGAAGGCATTTTGGCCGAAACCGGTTTGGTTTAGGTGGTTTTGGGTTTATTCCCTACACCTATGAGTTATTTTTTGTGTTAATGTGCTATCAGTTTCACTTTATGTGTATTTTTACACATTAAATTTATGTTGCTATTCCACATGCAGTGCTGGCTTTATTTTTGACTTTGCAGCTGCATGTTTGGAGCTCTGCACCTGCTGTACTTGCGTTTTTTTTCTATAGCTGAAGAAGGCCTTGTCCTTAGTATAGATCACAAGTCCAATTCATAATTGCTTTTGGAGGACTTGATTTTGTTTCTGAGTTCTTTGCTGATCTTTTTTATTTCAATTATACGGGTATGGGTATTACATTTTCTCTTTATACCAAGGTTCTGCTATGCAGGCTTATTCCTCAACTTGTCATTGTATTTGTGTCTGATGGAGACTGATCTCAGTACATGCTTTGGAGTGGGCTTAGAAGCTATCTTTAAAGGTGGCAGTGTGTGAGATGGGGTCATGGAGGGGAGATGGGTTCTTAAATTTCATTAGGTCATCAACCAGTTGGAATAGATTTGCCTTAGAATAGTCTTTAAATACAGTGGTCCGGTGGTAAAACAGGTTTTACCCTAATAGTGAATATTACTCTAGAGTGGTCTGATTTGAACAGTGATGGAGTAACTGTAGGCATTGAGCATAGAGGGGGTTATATCAGGGGGGGCTGCATCCAATATTTTTGAGTCCCTAGCTGGAATATGAACTAGTTGATCTAAATAGCTAGCTTTTATGAAGTCAAGGAATCCTTGCACATACTTGTTTGTGATAGTGTAGGTTTCCCAGTTAGTGGAGGGATAGTTGAAATCTCCCAGGAGAATAGTGTATGGTTTGATGTGGAAGTATGCAACATTTGTTTAGAGAAGCCTCATGGATTTCAGGTGACATGGAGGGGGTACAGTAGTTGGCTATTACTTTGTACACGATTTTATTAGATAATATGGATGAGTTCCAGATCATCGTCCTACTTGGAATGTCTAGAGGTGATTTGCCTTCTTAGGAATACAGACATACACACTCCAATAACACAGCCATTTTTGGTGTTGGGTTGGAAAGAGTGATGGACATTGAAACTCAGCACTGTGGGGGGGCTACTGCTACACTGACACTATGTCTCATAAACTATACACATGTATGTACTTTCAAGGGTCAGGAATGTCTGCAAGAAGAGAATCTTATCTAAGCTTCTAGCATTGCATGGTGCCACCCTTACACAGTCTTGATTTTATTAGACTAGGGGTATTTCCAAGATGGCTACAGACTCATCAACAGGTTGGTTTTAGCTCTCCCAATGTGAAAATAGAAAATGAGAAAACAGTGTCACTAAAATAGTCATTTTGGATAAAATGTAATTATTGGTTAGTAATTATACTGCCTGAATGCCAGAGAAAATTGGAAAGCCTGAGAGAAAATCAAATGGAAAAAGAGAAGATTACTGCAGTTGTTCACAAAAAAGGGAGTTCAGGCTTCAGCTTTGGTAGAAATGATGACTTCCAGTAATATAGAAAAAAAAATAAATTAAATTTACTCAGAGGTAATTAAAATAAATAAAATACTGAAGGAATATATTAACTCAAATAACAATAATCTGGAAAAATATAGAACAAGCTTTAACTAGTCATTCAGATGAACTGATAAAACTTCAAATATCTAAGAATGAAATGAAGAAAAGTCTGGCAGAGTACTAGGCTTCTCAATAAGAGGTGTTTTCAAAAATATTAGAATTAGAAGGCAGAGAAAATCTGAGATTTCCTTCTGTACTAGAGAAACTGGAAGGGACACACTATGCTAATTTTATTAAAGCACATATAAGTGGACTGGCACCCCATGGCAGAATTTATTAATTGAAAGGGCACATTGTGTTTATGCTACAGACTTGGCCATGAGAAAGATTTGTGCTAGCAAAGATGCAGTAATACCAGCAGAAAGAGTTAATCTTGACAAAACTGTTGCAGAAAGGAAAAGTATTAAAAGCTGGAGACAGCAGAATGTTTGCAGAAAATGATTCTTCATTGCACATCAGGCAGAAGACAATCATGTTTATTCTGTTATCAGAGAATGTTGAGACCCATGTGTGAGATATAAAGCTCCTAGATCCAGTTGTCTTCAGAATATTTTTTCCTGGGGAATCAAAGCCATTTTAATGCAGAACAGACTATGGAACAAATAAAAAAGTTTATCCAACAAAGAGTCAAGCAGAAGGGGATTCTGCTTCTTGTTCTTATAACAGTAACAAAGCCCAGAGACAGCATGTATTTGCCAGTGAAATCTTTTCTAGTGTTCCAAAGGAAAACACTTGAGAGGTGGAAAATGCATAGAACCTGACTAGAAGAATCACTGGAAATGAACCAGAGACTGGTGTTGGTAGATGATGATGATCCAGAAGTCCACAAGCAGCACTAAAATTAGTAAATAAACTTCCCCTCAACATTCAAACACACAGACACATCCCAAACAATTTAAGCTAACTCTAAAAGAATATTTCAACAGGAAATGGATCTGCCAATGCTCAAACCCTCCTTGATAACACTTTGCTTCACTCTGCTAATCTATGCATTCCTCTCTTTCTTATACTTTACTGTATCCTGTTTGATTCAACACTTTACTCCTATATTGCTTTTTCTATGCTAACTACGACCTTAAATGCTGTGGCTGTAATCTAGCTGTTTTGACATTTTTCTACATATATAATACTTGTATGATGACTAAATGTAATCTGTCTACTCTTAAAAATGCTCTTGTAGTCAGCTAGCTGATTGCCTTATTCCACTTTTATAATTACCTGTAATAATGATTAAATGTAATATGTATTTACTGGAGCTTTTCTCCCCGGGCCTCTGCTGAAAAAGGGCTTCGGCTCAGTCAGACATTCCCAGTCAACAAATGTAAGTAAATAAAATAAATAAATATTATAAAACAGCAAGCCAAGTGGGTATAGGAATAGACATGTGAAACATGGCTTCACAATAAAATAGGGTTGAGAAAAACTGGAATTTGTTAAACCTGTGGGCAAACTGTACAGCATATACCACACTTTATGTCACTTGTTTAGAAAGACACTGAAGGAGATTAAGTAAATAAGTAAAGCAGATTTTATTCTAATTAATATTTGTATAAAATGTTCATAATGTAGATTGCATGTTATAGTGCATGTAGTATTCGGGGAGTCTTAGTGAGTGTTGTTTATGCTAAAGATGTTAAAGCAAGGAACTACTTTTTAGTTGCAAGATGTATGGGCTTTATATTGTAACAAGGTAGGAAAGTATGGTCAGTGACAAGTTAAAGTTGATATAATGTTGTGATCTTGGGCGTTACAAGGGAGTGCATCTAGATTAATGTCCTTTGTTTAAACTGCAAACAAGTTTTGTTTTAACAAATAGGCTTGAAAAAAAAAACAAAATGATGAAAGGCTTGGTAAATGTTAGGTATCTTGCATCTGCAAAGGTATAAGTTTGTTTTATTTTCCAGTAACAATTGCTTTAAATGGGAGCCATGATGTTTGCATGTGCAGGCAATTGGCCAGGGAAAGTTTGTTCAATGTATTCTGAGTGAAATTTACAAAAATTCTTTCATGAATCTGCAAATCTGTTAGCTGTTTTTCCTTTTTTTTCTCATTGCTGATTAATTTTACTTGAGCGTGAGCTGTCTGGCTGGTGCAAGCAGTTAATGGTGAGAGTTCTGAGTACTCTGTTACAAGAAATGTCACATTTAAAAGAACAGCAGCAGTTCAGTGAAAAATAAGTATGGCTTGAAACTGTGGGAAGTGAGTAAGTAGTAGCCTCCTTGGCATTCTTAATGCATTAAAGGAGAACCATACCCAATAACTGAAAACATGTTCATTTCATCATTTCTTGATGTTTCCTTCATTATAACAGCACTCTGAGACTGTATATACATTTTAAATATTTTTATGTGTTATGCCACATACTACCTTGTAACACATTCTTTTTCATACCTTTCACCTTCTTTGTTCAAGAATTATTGACAAAGTACAAATGAAAATAATAATGTGACAAAGGCCCATAAGCAGGAATGTGTTTTAAACATTTTCAAGACTATAATTCACTTCGGAAAATCCAGAGATTTTGGATCAGTATGCTCTGTTTGTAATACAACACTGTCATTCCTGACACCATTGACTTACTGTAATCCTCAGCAATGTACCAGAACAAAATATGTTATTAGGGACAGGACAAAAGTATGATTACAAAAATATGTGCATTCTGCCAAATCAGGGATGTTTGAGAAGTATGGATTTCGGCCATTTACCTGTTATTTATTGAATTATTTGTTTTTGTTTGGTTGGATAGTCTGATTAGATGGAGATTAGTCATTAATAAATTACCAGGAAAGGGAAATATAACATAACCATATTTAATGGGACATGATAAGAAGAAATATTTAGGTGTATGGACTAAAAAGGATTCTGTTATGGCTGCTAAGAATATGTTGGAAGAAACTAATAAGACAATTCAAAATCTGAGAAAATGGAAGCTTTTGATTATGATGGATGCTAACATACAAATAATGAAAATGTTTTTAGTCCCTTTAAGTTTATACTGAGGTCAGTTATATTTTTATTGGATTCATGTCATGTGATTGAACAGTTAAAACATCAAACCTCACTTCAGCAAGACTAGAGCACTGAACGTCTTAATCATCGAAAGACAACATCAGCGAATCTCACCAAATTAAGTAATAGTTGGCCAACAGCTGCGATGTTAGCATCTTACTTGTTACTTTATGTATGTGTAACATGATGGGAGTAAATATGTATATTCTTTCTAACGTATGCACAGCTGTTGGCCAACTACTGCTATTTGATGTGGTGAGATTCGCTGATGTCAGCTTTCGATGATTCACACACTTGATGCTCTCATATCGATTGGATGTTACATTCCAAGAAGTGAGGTTCGATGTTTTAATCATGCAGTCATATGACATGTAACAACTTTAATCAACCAGAGAAGTTGAGGGCAACACTTAAAAGTGTTTTAATAATTTATTTAGGAGGAGAAGCAGGGAAGAGTTCATTGGGCAAAGATAACCCTCCCCATAGAACAAGGGGATTTAGGATTACCTGATTTGAATGGATGCTTTGCAGTTAAGGATGATATATGTAACACAAGCAGAAGGTTATAAATCAAAGTAGAAAGGGATGAGGTTGTTAAAAAAGATGGGGGGGATAAAGAGAGGAGAATTTTGGATATAGATACTTAAAGAGAATAACAGCCATACAGAATATTATATTCTTAAAGTTGCATAAAGGTTTATAAGAACTAAGGTAACACAGGAAGGCAGAAAGGAGATTTTACCACTAGGAATGACTGCAGGGGTTGGAATTTACTAGAGAAAACTAGCAAAGGAACCAAGATATTGGGAGCAAATTACTAAATAGGGAAAGGTAATAGAGTTTGATTAGGCCAGGCAGAAGTTTAGACTGCAAGTCAGAGTCTGCTTTCCCCGCCAGGGACTGTTATAAGAGTATAGGCAAAGAGAAAGGGATAGGTGAGAGCTAAGTGAAAGATCAGGTTTGGTCGAGTTTTTAGCCGAGTCTAGAACAGGAAGGATACATAGCATGACATATAAAATATTGCATGGTAACTAAAACAATCAATCAAAGGAGGTTAGAAAGGATTGGGAAAACAGACTAGAAATGTAATTTGCAAAGGAACAAATGGGAGGATATATATGTATGACTCCCTAATATGCAACAAAGTCCAGAAGGCTTTGCTTAAATAGGTATTTTATAACACAAGCAGATATCACAGATTTTTTTTCTCAGGTAAATAGCAAATGCTGGAGGTGCAGTGGAAAAGAGAAAAGTAGCTGGGAACATGTTTTTGGGAGTGTAACAAGTTGACATAGTTTATAAATTCCCTAAATTGTACTCTGTCAGAAATATTGTGGGAGCAAATGGCTGTAACTAAGGAAATGATTCTTTTGAGCTGGTATATAGGATCTGTATTGCCTATAAATAGTAAGGCTTTACTAAGTTTAATGCTACTGGTTGCCAAAACAGTAATTGCTAGAAAATGCAAATCAAAATCAACTGTAATTGAAGTACTGAATATTGTAAAGGAGATAAAAGAACTAGAGGTGGAAGCTTAAGAAAAAGGAGGGAGGAAAATTGCATCGAAATAAAGGAATTTGTGGGAATAATACATGCTGAGTAATGTTCAGCAGGAAGTGACATTTAAAGGAAGGCAGAAATTAAGCAATTTATGTAATGTTGTAATGAATAATTGTTAAAAAGAAAGAAAACATTGTTAATGTACACTGTATATATTTACACGTTTAATATGTTTTTCTTTTCTGTTTATGTAGTGTGCATATGTATTGTGATAATTTAATAAAGGTGTTTAAAAAGATTTTGTTTGACTATGTAAGGTAGTTTGAGAAGGCTGACCTTTCCTTAAAAAGGCACTATGGGGGAAGACAAAGGTTTCGCAAAGATACAGAAGCCATGAGGAGGGAGGTGCAGGCCATCCTTAGCAGAGCATTTAGGGCTGTCAGTTAACTCATTCTAAGCTTGAATATATGTTTTAGACCTCTTTAAAATGATGCAAGTAACTAGGCCAATAGTTAAAGTCTGTTATCATATGTTTGTAATGTGACATCATTCTTGGTGATGGTAGGATACTGCTTAGGACTGGTTTCTCATGAATTTCAGATGCAAATTCTGAGAGATCCATAATGTCCCTCTTCATATGATCCAAGGAAGTGTGTCTGAAATCTGCTCAGTCCCATTTGTGCAATGACTAAGTTATGTGTGTACCTAGGGTGATGGAACTTGAGGGCCCTAGTGATAGAGTGGATCCCATTACCTAAGAGGCATTTGTCCACTTTTCCTTGCACAACCTGGTGAGTGCTGCATCTCTGTGTCTCATCATGGAGTCACCTGTGAACAAGATGTTACCAGATGCACTAGATCAGCCTTGCTACCTTAAGGGCATTGACTAGCCAATTGAGTGACACCCTTTTGTAATTTTATTATCTGTGGATATTGTTCCCCTGTTAGTGTGACATTTAGTATCCTTTGCACACAACCTTCCTGTAGGAGACCTTTGTAGTCTGGGTAGGTATCTCATTGTAAGAAGACTTATTTGTTTTTTTAGGGCATGGTAGCCATGGTTGTGTGAAGTGGGTATTAGTGCTGACAACTTTCTAGGTCCAGTCAATAATTTTAGAAGAGGTGCTAGCCTCCAAGTTCAGTAGATCCTTGCACCTGTCATATATAAACTTGTCTTGGTGCAAAAGTAACCAGCTGTCAGTGAGTGCGAGGAAGTTCTGCCTAAGGGTGCCTAGTGTAATTCAGACTGGTAACAGATGGTATGGGATACTTCAGCCTCATGATATGTAGTTTCTGGTGAAATATGGTGTATTAATGAAAAATAATTGTGGGTAGGAGTCTGTATACCATGAAAGAAGGGAACAATGAGTCAAAAGCACCAGAGTTATAAATATACGCAAATGGTAGCAGCAGTTGATGAATACAAAAAAGCTGATAGCAACAACTTATGGATACTTGAACCAGTGACTTCCAGCTTGATATGATGCCACAACAGCAGCCTATTACTAGTGATGGGATAATTAACATATTACAACAATTTCCGAATTTAGGTTCAGAATGCCCAAAGCAGAGAAAAGCAATTAATGAAGACAAAAGTCGGTTAAGCTGACAGTGACAACTTGTGAATACTAAAGAAGCAAGCATTAGTTTGGCTTGTGTAATACAACAACAGCAGCATAGTACATGTGATAGGGCAAGTCACAGATTACAGCAACAATTAGAGTTAGGCTTGGAATGCCTACTGTTGACAAAGGTATTGAGATTAGACAGTATGTAGTGTGCATACACTAAGAGTAGAACTCTACACTAAATAAATATGGCTATTATCTACAAGGATATTGAGCACATATACATATATTCAGTGTCTGTAGTTGGGTGTCTGCAACTGCATTCAGCCATCCTCAACAGCCTGCAACTGTGTGTGACCATGTGCAGATGAAGGCCACTTTCCACTCAGTTCAGTACTCCGCAAGTGTTACAGGTGACACCATTTTATAGAGTTTTATACAGAGCCACACAGTGCAAACTACTGGAACTGTCAGATTTAGTTCTCAACAGTGTGCAACCATTTTGCTGCCTATGCAGCACTTGGTGGATTTAGTGGGGTCAAGTCCAACGATGTATCGTGTGTGCTGGTGCAGTCATAGCACAGCAGAATAGATGAACAGTATATGCAGACAGATCACTGCTCAGTGTTCAGCGTTCTCACCATCCTGCCTTGCCGCCTGTCCAGAAAGGCACCCTACAATGAAGTATTCACTCATTGCTTCTCTTATTACCAGTCTTCTCTATATGCAGACAGATCGCTGCTCAGTGTTCAGCGTTCTCGCCATCCTGCCTTGCGTCCTGTCCAGAAAGGCACCCTACAATGAAGTATTCACTCATTGCTTCTCTTATTACCAGTCTTCTCTATATGCAGACAGATCGCTGCTTAGTGTTCAGCGTTCTCGCCATCCTGCCTTGCCTCCTGTCCAGAAAGGCACCCTACAATGAAGTATTCACTCATTGCTTCTCTTATTACCAGTCTTCTCTAATCTCCCTTCCTTGGTTGCTTAACCCAGTCAGTTCTGCCCCTTCTTTCCTCCTTTCTGCTCTATATTTAAAAACAAAAACTTGTTTCCTTTCTTGATCCATTCTTTCACCTCCCTTTCAGTTTTCATCTTTGCTGATTGACTTCCTTTTCTGGCTTTTTTCATGTATGTTTGAACTGTTCCTCCTCCACTTCTCCACACAATCCTGTCAACTTTTCTTTAAAACATATCATAAAAGAGGATACATAAATACAAATATTTCTGGCATGGGCAGTGATACCCTTCTAGCCTGCCAATATTGCAAAACAGTCATTCCCATAAGAAATGTCCAAGTTTATCTTAAAAATATCTCAATTAGGGTTGCATTATTTGGCAGTGTATAACATGCATCAGCTACTCTGTCCGAATACCAATAAGTGCACTTCTCATTCCTGTGTAATCTACTTAAGTTGTCTGATGATCACTTCTCATTCCTGTGTAATCTACTTAAGTTGTCTGATGATCACTTCTCATTCCTGTGTAATCTACTTAAGTTGTCTGATGATCACTTCTCATTCCTGTGTAATCTACTTAAGTTGTCTGATGATCACTTCTCATTCCTGTGTAATCTACTTAAGTTGTCTGATGATCACTTCTCATTCCTGTGTAATCTACTTAAGTTGTCTGATGATCACTTCTCATTCCTGTGTAATCTACTTAAGTTGTCTGATGATCACTTCTCATTCCTGTGTAATCTACTTAAGTTGTCTGATGATCACTTCTCATTCCTGTGTAATCTACTTAAGTTGTCTGATGATCACTTCTCATTCCTGTGTAATCTACTTAAGTTGTCTGATGATCACTTCTCATTCCTGTGTAATCTACTTAAGTTGTCTGATGATCACTTCTCATTCCTGTGTAATCTACTTAAGTTGTCTGATGATTCTCTACTGCTCTTTGATACCCCTAAATATTCCCAGACAGAGGCAGTTGTCTCTAAATGCTCTATATACCTGAATAAAATCACTTCTTAGATATCTGTAAGAGACACTGTACAAGTTCAGATATTTTAGCCTGTCATAATAACTTAAATTTTCTCATCCAACAATGCCCATGGTTTACTGCCACTGTACTCTTTCCAATTTACTCATGCTTTTTTTTGTTAAGGTTTCCATATCATTATACCATATTTTAGCTTGGGTCTAATATAACTTACAATTATTTCATCATTTCTTTTTTCTTAGACTATAAATGTGTATACAACTTGTAGTTCTATAACTGTCATTAATGAATTGGTTGATATGATTAGAAAAACACAAAGCTGGATCTACCCATATACCCAGATCTTTAAATGAATTTAAAGTCTCAGTCATTGTCTGCTGTATTACATATTCACCCCTCAGTCTGTATCTCAAATCTCATATGCTTATATGAAGTATTTTCAGCATATCATTTTTTTGTGCCCAAATGGTCCGTTTTGTCAAGTTCTTTTGCAGACATGCTCTGCCTGTAACACATAGCCATTTTCAAATCATTTGCATATAGACTGTAAAACACCTCAGTTGAAAAAGGTAAATCCAAAAGCTACAACTTAAACAAGTATGAGCCTAGTACAGTGCCCTGTGTGACATGCTGACTGTAACCTAGAATTTCACCTGTCCAAATGTTGTATGGTACTGGCCATGTCCTGTTTATAAGCCGTACAGCTATACATGTTATCAAGATGACAGTAATACTTGGCTGTTCTAATTTACTGATCAGTGCTTTCCGCATGGCTGGCAGAAAGGCTAAAGTTAAGCCTGTGTAAATCAGATCACAGCACAATTTTTCATTTATAGCTATTATTATATTATTATAGAACTTCATGTTACAGCTGGTTCTAGATCTGTTTTCAACATATGCATGCTGTTACATGGTTTCAAGTCCCAACCTTTCAAACTTTTACAATAATTTATCCAAAGTAACCTTTTCCATTATTTTTCCACAAGAAGAAGTAAACTTGTGGGTCTCTTTGATTCTGGATTTGCCTATTCTCCTTTAAGTTAAAGGTAGGTTTAACAAGTGCACGTCTGGGAAACTCCCTGTACTTAAATGACCTAGTGACTAACTGATATAATGGTACTGTAGGTTCCTGCTGAAGTGTTCTCTGGTCATTAATCCTAATCCTGTCTCCTCCATGTTCCATTTACATAGCTCTTTTTAAGTGTAATCTAGTTTTATTTCAGTATCTGAAGGTATCTGGATGTTACTAGGACAATTTATCACCCCCTTTGTGAGGCCAAAGTGTTTTGCTTTGCATAAGACTTTGTAAAAAAAAAAAACATTTGTTGACCAGGATAGTCTGACTGGATACATATCCATTTTCAGCCGAGGCCCAGGGAGAAACGCTCCAACATACATACATAAAGAAAAGAATATTGAACATAAAAAGCTTATTGTTTCCAGATTCGTTCAAGCCAGCTAGTTATACAGATACATTAAAAAATGCTGATAATAGGTTTAGTACATAAATACTACCTCTTAGTGAAGTTCTAAGTTACATACAGCGAGTAGATATTTACATATTTACAAATGGTATACTTTTTGATAGAGGTGTCTTCGTGCAGAGACCGTCTATATATATATATATATATATATATATATATATATATATATATATATATATATATATATATATATATATATATATATATATATGTATTGTGTTTCAGAATAAATGTTAGAATTTACACATTTTATGTATCTTTAAAATGTTTTTCTAGTTATGCTCAAAATGTTTATATATTTTTTCATCATTTTTTTCTTGGTCTTGTCTCACACTGTGTTTAATTTGTTTGCCCATCTTCAAAGTTATGGTTTAACCCTGTTTCCATTTCTTACATTGTGGGTCATCTTAATTACGTATCTTATTCTTATGGAAATTTATCCTCCTGACTTTGAGTGCCTTGATCCTGATGTTAAACATTTTTTTTATTTTTTGCATTCAATTTCCTTTTCAAAACGTTCCACATTCCTTCTTCAGTTTTTCCACCGAGTGCTTCACTCTAATTAATTTTACTTAGTCACTGTTTTGCTTCCCTTTGGTGTGTTATTAATCTACTGTTCATTGGCTAAGATTTCAAGTTTGGCGGAATTATCTAGTAGTACTTTTAACTTTATAATCCAATGATCATTGCACATCAACAGGGGTAAAACTTGATGCCAAGTAACAGTGATTTCTTTAGGAGCACAAACCATGTCCAGAATGTTCTATACCCTAGTATTTTTTTTTTACAATCTGAAGCGATTGATGTTCCTAAACATATGTTGTGAATAATTTCCTTACAAATATTGGTGAATCAATATTATTCCAGTTTGTCTGTGATGAATTTTGTCTGTGATGAATTTAAGTCCTTAGTCACAATTATTTTCCCTCCTGTGTTTCATGCAAGAAATATATGAATTTCCTCTAGGTCATCACTACTTCACATTGGTGGTCTATACAGTCCAGTAACTGTTACCTGTTCCAATGCTGTCTTTGTTGTTACAGCTGCACAGTTTGCATGTTGTCATCAAACATGTAATAATCACAATCTTTAATACCTATCATAACACGTCCATATGCTTTTTTGTTAGAATGTTACAGTAAAAACATTTACACCCTGATAGAACTATTTTTCAGTCATTGTGCTTTAACCATGTTTCACAAATAATAACATCATTCTTGTGGGAATCTAGTAAATTTTACAATAAAATCCTTTATTACTAATACTCCAAGCATTAACAATCAGCAGAGATACATCAAATGTTGCTAGCTGTGAGCTGTTAAGTTAATGACCTGGAAGAAATCCTGTCCTGTGTTAGTCAAATGTTGCAATATATCTCTAGCAAAAAGTATCTTTCATTGTCTTGCCAAGTACACAACATGCTATCTAAATACATGTATGCCCAAAATTAAGCTTAGAATGCTGTACACATTTCCACTTTTTAAATAGGCCATATTTTCATGTTGGTTTTTAACTAAAATATTTTAATTCATGCTGACTTGACCATCCTTTCTATATGTGATTTATAAAAAATATGTACTAACACCTGTACAAGCTGTGATAACTAAGAGGGTTGTAAGTTCCAACTAATAGTCAGAGAGTCCATGAAGATGAGATCATTTGTATCAACATGTCATTCTAAAGTTGTACTCACATCCTGTATTTTTGCTTCTGGAAAGTATAACAACATCCAGTGGTCATTATCCTGTCTGCAAATGTAAGTATCGTTTTTTCTAATAACTGAATCTTCATGTACATTACAGGTACATCATTTCTGACCAGATCTAAAGAATCTCCAACTTCTTATTCAATAGTACCTGCTCTATCAGTTGTGACAAAGGAATGATCTTTCTTCATCACCATTTGACTTATTAATACCACAGTTTTCATTGCTTATTTCATTTGCAGGCATACAGTTTTCATCCAGCTTTCTTTGTACTTCCACACCTTGAGCCATGTTGTCAGTTTTGGTCTTTCTCTTCTAATGTTTTTCAGTCCTTCTGATTTCTTCCTTTTAACCTGCCCCTAGGAAAATAATGCCATTTCTGTAGACTGAATGTTTTCTGATTGAACAATGTTATTATTCACTGTTACCTGCGTGTTACATAGGTTACTGCGGTGGTGCAGCGGTTAGCGTTGTCGCCTCACAGCAAGAGGTTCTCCCGTTCGATTCTCGGCTGGAGTGCCTTCTGTGTGTAGTCTGTGTGTCCTCCCCATGGTCGAGTGACGTTAAAGACATGCAGGTAGGTGCGAGCGTGAATGGATGTGCCTTCGTTGAAGGCTGGGCATCGGGATGGCAACTCGGCACCATAAAAATCCACTGCCAGTCGAGCAGACTGGAGTTCCGCTGCGGCGACCCCTAACTGGGAAAAGCCGAAAGTCGACACACACACACACCTGCGTGTTAGATAACAAAGCAGTGGCCTTCTTGGTATACATGTTGTTTATATTACAGACATTAATCGTTTTCTTTTTCTTCCTACCTATTTGTTGTGAACTTCTTCCTTCTTTATTTATATGCCCTGAATCCTCAGACTTGTATCCTGAATTCCAACGTTGTCATCATCAGTGTAATGTTTAATAGAAGTTGAGTGATCTTTACTGACTGTGGACACTTCCTTTCCTAAATGGGTTCTGTTTCAACTTACCTAATATTATTTATCTCATCAGCCAAGTCATTAATATATGAAACAACAGTTCAAGTTTCCAAGGTGTGCCAGTTGCACAAGGGCAATCGCTGTCAATAAGTCTAGATTTGCTACTAATAGTAAACAAATCATTCAGCTTTTGACATGATGAACACAGGTGTTGTCAGGTGTTATCTTTTCTATATGCATAGCATTTTCTGTACCGTGCAAATGACTTGTGTGTGGTATGACTGCTGATATCTTCTGTCCTTGAAAACATACATGTTGCCATTCTGGATGCTGTTATTCTCAAGGAAAGTAACCAGCCTTTTCCCTCAGCACATTTTATGTAACTCCCTACTACCACTGCTTTGTATATGAGGGTGTACCTTCCCAGATTTTCCTACTCTCTGCCCCTTGTACAAGACCCCCACTCTTGGCGTTCTTAACTCCTTAGGCAGGTCTGTTCTGATCAATAATCTTTCAAAATCTCTCAGGTGATGACCAGGTTCCTGAGGAATGTCCAGTCAAGGAGACCTTTTGGTAAAATGAAGCATGCCCTTGACATACTGATGGTCTTTCTTTCACATCCTATTCATCTATGGTCAGTCGCAAGCCTTTTTCCACTGTCCATTCCACAGCCAGTCATTACACTCTTTAATCCTGTCTTTCCTGCGTCTATATCATATGCGAGAATAGGAAAAACTACGAACGCTCACAATCTCGAAAGTACCGGACCTCAAACTTGCTATTGTGGGGGGCTCTGCCCCCCCCTGCTAAATATATATTCCGACTCCGAGATCACACTACAGTGAGGAAAGGGCAAATATTCCATTCTTCACTGTACCGCGATCTCAGAAAAAGCACTTCGAGGTCCGGTACTTTTGAGATTATGAGCGTTTGCGGTTTTCCCTATTCACTCATATGCTATAGACCTGTCTTTCCTCAATGTGCTGGTTTCTGGGAGAGGAAGCAGTTCTGAGAATCCCATCTTCAACTCCCTATCCTGATATCTGTATGCCATCTATGTGGCCCTACATCCCATCTGAACTAACACCTCTGAAAAGTGACTGATGTCCATATGCTCCCACAGCTCCTCCCATATCTAACTAACCTTACTCTGGTTCACTGGTTTAACTTTAACCTGGTCTGTCCTTTTGTGTCTTCCCTACCAAGTCACTTTATCTTCTTGATGAATTAGCTCCCATTCATCAAAACTCATTTCTCTGTCCGGGTATTGGAGCTCCTGTCCTGCATCTGTCGTTGCCCTATGTCAATGCACCTTCTGTTTGCACCCTTTTGTTACTCCAGTTTCATCGGCCTGAGCCATTTCCGTTATCCCTGATGGGTGTCTGCTTCACTGCTGCTTCATTCCGCTTTCTGATACACATATAGATGGTCTTTCCAGTGTCCTAGTACAGGTGTGAGACCTGAAACTGCAAGTTCCTCAACTTCAAAAAATAGCTTAGATTCCAATCCCTATATAACAAATTTCAAAATTAGCTCCTACACTTAAAGCATTTTTACAGGGGTGTTTCACCCACTGTACTTCCCAGTCCCATCAAACCAAATATACTAACACCAGGATCATGGTACCTCAAAGCTATGGAATGATGCAGGGTACTGCAACCTTGACTTAGCATGTCTGTCTCCACTGTAAAAGCCGCACAGTTCTGGGGATAGCATCTGAGATCCTCAGAATTACAAGAGCTTCCCAGCTTTCCCTTTGTTATCCATTCCTGGCTTCATCTTCTTTGGTTTCTTTAGTCACCTTCCCCTGAAATTTTCCCTCTTTTCCTTTATTTAATTTCAAATATTCAAATCTCCTTTCCTCTACACTCATAATGGGCACTCCTTTATAGCTCTCTTCCTTAACTGTCCCATGTTGTCCTGATTTCTATCATTCTTCACCTCTCCTCATCCTACCTTCCCCTGTTTTTCCTCATGTCATTTCTTCTCTACTTCCTCCTAGTCTGTTTCCTTATAGCCTGTTTACTGAAAACCCTTTTTTACTTACCTCCACCTGCCTACTTTGACTCCTTCACAAAACCTTTCAGCGTCTCCTTGATGGTCTCAAGCCACATCATTGTCCTCACTAACCTCCTGGCCTCCATGCCTGCATCCTCCACTTCTCATGCAGGTCACTATACTGTCATCACAAGTTTCCTGTGCTCTCACTCCAGTCTGTCTGTCTGTCCTTGTACCTGCCCCATATCAAGGTCCTACCCACTCCCTCAGCCATACAGATATCCTACGCCAGTGACTAACAGAGCGTACCCACCTATCTTTTTCTGTGCAGTCTGTTCATGTTTTGATCTGCTTACATTTGTGATACATTCTCTTACACTTTGTTTGTCCTTAGCCAAATGCTTTATTTTACAGTATCAGTTTGCCTGTAGCTTAGTTTGACCCTTGTGATATGTCTTATGCCAAGGTTGTCCAAAACAGGGCCTGCCATTTGATTTTGTGTGGCCCACCTGAACTAGACAACTGCAAATAAATAACACTGTGCTCAAGCAGTGGGCAAGCGTGGCTTCCATGTGCACTCCCTTCAGTGGTGCAGGCAAAATGCCTGCGCAGTGGTGTAGGGAAGAGTTGTGAATGGTGCAGTTGTCAATCAGAGTTTTTATGAGGAAGAAAATGAGTTTGAGTTCTTTACACCATGCGTGAGAAGCTGGGTAATAGAGATGGGAAAGCTGGGAGCACTTGTGTGAGAGGCAGGAAGGTGCAGCAGGGAGTGGATAAGTAACGCCATTGTATACCAGCAGGAGAACACGATCCTGGGAGGGAGGAGGAGGACAATGAAAGGAAGATGCCGTGGAGTGTACCTGATCAGAGGAACAAATTTGAAAACAAAGAGTTCTTTAGGAAGCTAAGTTGGGAGTGTGAGGTAAGGAAGGGAAGGAATTGGAGCCCATTCCATGGGCTGAAGGTGTGGTGGTTAGAGAGGCTGCACGGTGAGATGACTTTGCTGAGAGGATGCCATGGAGACAGGGCTGAGCTGAGAGTGTGAGATGAGGAACTGGATGATGTAGGACGAGAGTAGATCAAAGAAACAATCTCAACCTAAGTGTGAGGAGAGAGGAGCTAGATGGAGACAAAGTGTTGAAGTAGGAGTTGGGTTTGGAAAGAAAAGAATAGTGAGATGGCTGAAGTAAAGTGACGGAGAAACGGGGCAGCAAGATGACCTCCTTAACTCATTCCCTCCAGTACATAATGAGACAGCTGAAGTAACGTGACGGAGAAGCAGCAGCAAGATGACCTCCTTAACTCATTCCCTCCAGGAGAGCTCTTTTGAGCGTGTACCTTTAACTCCCAGTGGGCGTGGCTTCAGCATTTAAAAAATAGAGTTTTCACCTTATATTTTTAACAAATACCCACTGACAGAGAAGATATATCAAAACAATTGTGTTTGCCATCATGTATGCTTCAAGATAAAATGTTCTGATACCTTTTATGTAACATGGTTTTGGAATTATTAATGCAAATATGAACAAGCAATATTTGACGCCTAGAGGCGCAGTAGGAGGTAACTGCAGAAATGCCTGGAGACGCCACTCGGATGTAATGAGTTAAGAGAAGCAATGTAAATTAAAGATGGAAAGCAGCGAATGGGTAGTTGCAGATCAAACTCAGATGGTGATGAGGTAAACAGACTAAGGTTATGAGTCTTGGCACAAAGAGTTTGTATTAAGAGGTTAGGGACTGGTGTTCATGGACAAGCCAGTAAGACATCTGCAAAACCAGTAGTGGATAGGAGGCAGGCCGGCATGAAAATATGAGACTAATTTGTGTGAATGCCAACATGAAGACTGAGACAAGAAGTGCGGGATAGGAAGCAAGCCGATCTGAGATTGAAAGAAAGGAAAGTCATGGAGTTTTACATGCACTTGTGACACTGTATGGACATACAAGATAAGGGGTCTTGGAAAGGATGGTGGTGATGTTGGGTTTGATAAAGGTTGTAGAGTGATTAGAAAACAACGGAAGAGAAAGTTGTAGGTAACTGGCAGAGTTTGTAAGTATTTAGTGTGATGGGAAAGAAACAAATCATATAGTGTGAAGGACAATTACAGTCAGAAGACTATGTACGTTATTTCAGTTAGGAACATGAACAATGTAGGCAATAAATTCAAATTTTCTGACTCATAAGTAGAAAGGGTGCTATTTTTAGTTGTTTGTTAATGTTTTAATCCATTTAATGAAGTTAATTTCAGTGTTCAGAACTGTTTTCTGATTCCAAAATATTTTAAGATACTGGTGTGAAAATATACAGTATATATCTCCATTTCAGTAAGAGCATTTTAAAAGTATTTTAGACCCCCCTCCCAAGATGCTCAGATTATTTTGTATTTGCTGAGCAGATGATTTCCTGATCACCACATTAGGACTTACCAGAGACGTGTCTTGCTTGCAGACCCCCAGTTCTGTTCTTTGCTTTTAGTTTTGCCTGCAAAGTTGATTATCCATTTGTTATTAGAGCTATTAATTGTGTGAACGTAAATGTGTATGTACAGCAGCTTGAGGATCAGAGTTAGTTAGAGAAAGTGTTTGTGTCTGTTGAGATTTATAGAGGTGTATGTTTTTGCATAGCAAAATAAATCAATTTAGCACCTTGATACCACTTGCAGATTTGATCATTCCTGATGCCACAATAGGTGAGGTGATTGTTTATGTGACTGAGGAATTTTTATTTCATTGTTTATGTGAATGAGGAATTTTTATTTCATTTTTTAATGTGCAGCTGTGTACAGGTCTTCATTTTGCATAGTGTGCAGTAAGAAGATACATGTACATGTAGTACATTTTATTTTATTTATTTAACATTTGTTTACTGGGAAAGTCCAACTTGGAATGAAGCCAATTTTCAGTGGAGGCCCAGGGAGAAACGCTCCAGACGCATGTCTTTGTAATGAGGAGGAAACCAGAGCACCCAGAGGAAACCCACAAGACAGGGAGGACATGCAGACTCCACACAGAAGACTCCCCGGCCGAGAATCGAACCAGAGAACCTCTTGCTGTGAGACGACAACACTACCACTGCACCAGTGTGCCATCCACTTGTAACAGACTTAACAGAATATCCAAAATGTAGTGCCAAGATATTGTCTGTTGTGTCATTATACACAGTTGCTGTTGCCACACCTAGTAAGGCAGAACAAAAAGAGAACAAAAGCAAGGAAAGTGCTTTTGAACCGCTGGATGCGGTTGTAAACCACAGCAGCCAACTTAACTAAATTCTACCAGGATGGCACCGGCAGCCAACACTTCTGGTCAGTGGTTACTTGTAGCAACCAGTGGGATGCTCTGCACAAGCAGCATAGGTAGTACTTATACAGGTAGCATCAGGATGTTCTAACCTAGCCCCCCCCCCCCTTTTCAACAAATGGCATGACCCCCGGGGATAGTTATATTAGATGGGAGGTACTGTCTCCCCCAAAACACCCTGAACAAACTTGATAGAATCCTTTGGGGAATAGGGAAGCTGTTCTGTTTCAATAAAAACTTTTACAAGAACCATGACTTTTCTTTCTTATGAAATTTTCAAAGTGCTAAACCTAACTAACGGTAGGACTCTCGAAGTAATTTCAATATACCTACTGTATTTATTATTCTGGATGCGGCCCTCAGATAAATCTTTTTTTTTTACTGTGGCCCTCGGATTACCTAAGGTTGAATAGCCCTGTCATAAGCAATAAACTTCCACATGACAAAAAACTGTGAATTTGTCTTTTCCATAACAGGTAATATTATTTACATATCTTTCTACTGTTCTACCCTGTTCTGTGCCTAATCCCAAAATTCAGAGAAGAAAAAACAAACCCATCCTCATTGCCCTGTGGTGGATCCCTGGTGATAAAAGAAATGGAAAAAAATCCAAAACATACCCATGCGACTCTACAATGCTAATAAACTTTAATAAAAACACAAAGCTTTCAGATTAGCGATCCTTCATCAGTGTGATACAGTAAACAAATAAATCACTCCATTATATACAGAATTACTAAAATCACAAGGCACAGCCCAGCAAATCGCAATTCAATATCAAGTATTCAGTTAACTGCACAAGAAATATAAAAATCATTTAAAACACATATATGATTACTTGTACACAATACTCTATATAGTGCATAGGTCAGAGTATAGTGACCACTGTCCATTGTGTTTCTGTTTCTGGGAAATTTAAGTTTGGCATTATAATCACTATCTTTATCACTTTCCACTTCCTTAATGTGCCCTTTACTCATTCGCTCTCTTATTTCTACATTTGTAGAGTTGTGGGTAGTGTTTTTCTTAAAACTCACATCTGTTTCTCCTTCAATTTTTAATTGCCTGAGAGCCCTTTTCTCCTCTCTGCCCTTTTCCAACATCCCCATAATTTTCCACCATGCAATGAGAATGCTTAACAGCATCTGCTCCTTGGCAAATTGAGCCGGTATTGATGGAATTCTGGTTCATTTAGGGCACCAAGGTTACTTGTAGTTACTTCTTTGGGTATATTCCGTCAGACTGGCACCAAGTCAAATGGGAGGGAATGCAGATGTTTAACTCAGGAGTAGTAATCTGGTTAAGATAATCAGATGATATAGTCTAATGTCTGTGGGACAGCAGTCTTTTTCAGTTCCACCTAGAAATAATTTTGTGACTATCTCTTGTCTTAGGGTTGGGTTTTCTGGTTTCCTTTTTGATGTAGCTTAATTTAGGAAGTCTCTCCTTTTTTACTATCATGGTGTCTGTATTGTTCCCCAGCAACTACTTAATAGGATGACATATGATTAATTGGGCTGGTTACTACAGAGAGAAAAATAGAGATTAGGTGTTAAGAAGTGACTAGAAGAGAGTTAGTGGTATTTACTTTGGGAAGAAGGTTTAATGTAACTAGAAAGCATACACAGCATGAGTCGAATTCTTGTAGACAGTTCATGTGCCACTGTCACATTACACGGTCATCCCACCAGGAAGCCCACAGGCACAGTATTCTTCCTAGCAGGCCTACTAAGCAGAGGAGAGCTAAGGTTCCACAGAAGGAGGGAAAGTAGTATAAGAAAGTTTAAAAGAAGAGAGGGCAGTGAGACAGGAAATGCCTGGTGCTTCCACAGGGCCACACTTCTTTCCATGGAAAGTGGATTTTAAGAACTACTGATGGGACAACAGAGGCAAGTGAGCAACATGGTATTAAAAGTCACTCTCATTTAAATTGTTAGAGATGATGTGATAACATTTAAAAAATGTTATAAGGTGGGCCAGAAATGCATGGGAGTGAGACAGCCAGATAGCAGTTATCAATGAATGTGATGCTTGGCATCATTCTTAGAGCTGCAACCAGTATGTGACATGAGAGACAAAGAATGCCCTGTGTAAACACAATAATGCCTAACTTAAGCCGTGCTATGAAGATGACTGGTATTATTTCATTAAGACTAAAATTTCAGCTGGAGACAAAGGCACTATGCAGTTAAGATCATGTGCACTTACAACGCATAGGCTTTTTTGCCATCATTAAAAAGATCTTTTTCGGTACTTAATTTATTAAATTACTTAGTAAGACAGGCAACATTGGGTCTTAGTACAGTTCTGTGTCCCATTCTTTTTATAAAATGCCTTGGCCTCTATCTCTGAATTCGGTAAATTTCTTTGTACTGATGACTTGGCAGTACACACAGCTAGTCAGCAGCCCTGTGACATTAACCAGCTGCTTAAACAGAACCTATAATGCATAGAATATCACCAAAGTGATGTACACTAACTGCAGTGAAACTTTTACCAGATAGAAAATATTCACGCTTTCCAGAAGCTACTGACTTATTTAATTACTTTGTTTAGTTTGTTACCCAGCTTGAGTAAATTAGTCTATGGACCCTTTTATCCCTGCTTGGGGACAAAGACTGATGCAGTAATCAAAGTAAACATAAATCAAATATATAATTGCCAACAAATTATTTATAGGTTCATAGGTTCATAGGTTTATACTAGGCTATCTGCCCTAAGGCATTTATAAGCCTAGCCCAAATTTTTGTGGCTTACGCCACCCCTTATATGAAAAAATACTGTGCCCATTAGTTTGTTGTGCCTCTGTCCAGCAGTGACACAGAGATGATTCCCGGGGTAAACCTACGATCTCCCATCCACAGGTCTAGATTTCTCTTGAACAGAGTCAGCGAGGTGCTCTGCCTCACATGGACCGGGATTTTATTCCACAGCATAGGGAGTCTCTGAGTGATAAATCTATCCCTCCAGCACGTCCTATTTATATCTGTGCTAAGGTTTAAGTCGCTTGCTCTAGTGGTTTTGGTGGATTTGGATTTTTGAGGTGGAGCATGTCCATTAATTCCGGGTTGGACATGGCCTTGTATGTCAGGCACATGTCACCTCTGAGCAGACAGTATGCGACTGAATAGAGCTGGAGTTTCTTCAATCTGGCAGCATATGACAGATTTTGGAGTCCCTTTATCCTTTTGGTGAGGAACTTTTGGGGTCTCTCCAATTGCTGCAGATGTCGGGTGAGATACATCCCGAATGGGGCATTGTACTCGATCATTGGTCTGATAAGTGAAGAGTACAGGGGAACAATAACATCACTAGATCTGGATGTGAATCCCTTCATGATCAGGTGGGCAATGTAGAAGGTCTTTCTAACCACTTTAGCAATGTGAGTGTCAAAAGAAAGGCCACTGTCAACCTGGGTCCCCAGGTCCCTGATAACCTCTTCTGTGCTTAGTGGATTGCCACCTATATGGTAGCTTGGGGTTACCTTGTTTTTCCCGAAGGGTATGACCATACATTTTTTGGCGTTTAACTTCAGGCCATGGCTCTGGCACCAGCTATCTGTTTCCATGAGTCCCTTCTGAAGGATATCCGTGTCTGATGCACTTTCCACTATGGTGCCCAGTTTGCAGTCGTCTGCAAACTTTGTCAGCCAAAGTCCTCCTATGTTGGCCTGTACTTCTGAGAAGTAGATGCCAAACAATAGGGGGCCAAGGACCGAGCCCTGTGGGACACCACTTGTGACCGGCTTGGAGTCTGACACAGCGCCAGCAACTCTAACCCTGTGGGTTCTGTCCTTAAGCCAGTTTGCAACCCATCTTGTGACATATGGGTTTACATTTAAGCTGGTAAGTTTTTCTACAATGCCCGACTGGGGTATTGTGTCGAAAGCCTTTGCAAGGTCAAGGTAGCCTGTATGGACTGCCTTTCCCTCATCAATGGCCTTGGTGACTGTTTCGAAGAAGTCGACCAAGTTCAAAAGGCATGATCTTCCCTTGACAAAGCCAAACTGGGTCGGGTCCAATGTCTGCAAGTCCCTATATCTTTGTTTATGAGCTCCATTATGATCCTCTCCATAGCTTTGCAGACTAGACTCGTTAAGCTTATGATGCGGTAATTACCAGGGTCCGTGGCGCCGCCTTTGTGGAGTGGGACTACAGTTGCCGTCGCCACTCCTTGGGCACGTATCCTGTGGTAAGGCTGAGATTAAACAGCTGCCTTATGTGCGGGTTTAATTCCTCATTTAGCTCGTGTAGCACACAGCCGGGGACACCATCCGGTCCCATTGATGCTGTGTTTTTAGCTTTAGAGAGTGCAGCTTTCACCTGCGCATTTGAGATGTCCGGGAGGCTACACTCGGCTGGGATAGTTATCTCTCCTTTAGGGGAGAGGGTGAAGTTTGCACTGAACCTGTCTGCCAGTATGTTGGCAATGTCTGTGGGTTCAGTGATTTTTGTATCATTTTGGACTAATTCTGAGCATATCTGGGAGTTTCCACCCAGGTTCCTAACATAGCTGAAAAAGGCCTTATGATTGTCCTTTGAATCCATGGCAATTTTTCTCTCAAAATTGGCCTTAGTTGATTTTATGAGTGCTCGTATTTTTTACTAATAATGATCAGGGGTGACTTCCCTTTTATGGATTTTGTTCTATCATGTAATAGCTTTCTCCTCTTATTGTAAAGTTTGTTAATGGCTGGGGTCCACCAGACTGGACGTTTGCCCTTTGTGGAAAGAGTCTTGGTTTTATTTGGGATTGCCTGATCCATGCAGTCCTGGAGGTGTTCATAGAAGGCATTTGTAAGGGCTTCCGCAGCTTGGGTTGTGGTTTCCACTGGCTCAGGGGCCTTGAAGGATACCACACCAGTCTTGAGTAGTGTGAAGTTTGCTTTAGAGAAGTTCTTCACTATGGTCTTTTTTTTTGGGGTGGGGGCGGGATGTGGATTTCCAGTGAGATTAGTTTATGATAAGATCTCACCAATGAGGGATATACTTCCGGTGTGGAGCATTTTGTCCCCATGTTTGTGACAATGAGATCTAGTATATTTTCTCCTCTCGTGGGAACAGTGACTAGCTGTTCCATGGCATTTGAATTTATGAACTCCAGGAACCGTTGGGCTAGAAAGTTAGGGCTTGAGTAATGTTCCCAGTCTATATTGGGTAGTTGAAGTCACCCAATATGATGGTGTTTGGAGATACATTTATACCCTCCAGTGTCTTCAGGAAGGCTGTGTGGGGTTCCTGAGTTTGAGAGGGTGGCCTGTAGCATGCTACAATTTGTAGAGCAGTTTTGCCTATGGTTAGTTGCACCTGGATGGTTTCCGAAGCTTCGTGCGTTGCCACCAACCTGGAGGTGTGGGTATCCTTTATGAATATGGATACACCCCCTCCTTTTGTGGTCTGGTCCGGGTTTTGGGGCAGGAACGCATCATATCAGGTAAAACCTAAAAGTGCCGCGGTGCTCTCAGGAGCCTTGAACCAGGTTTCAGTTACAGCACAGACATCGATGTTCTCCATACTGAGAAAGGCCTCGAGTGCGTGCATTTTGAGATTTAGACTTCTGGCATTGAGCAGCATTACCCTCAGTTTCTTCCCATTTTTGTTTTCTAGGGTGGTAGGTTTAGAATTTGAGCCTTGCCTAAAAAGGCACTATGGGGTGGCAAGAGCCTTAGCCAATATCCGGAATCCCAGGGTGACAGGTGCAAGCCGTCCCTTGCGAAGCAGCGTGGCTTGTCAAGCATGTCATCCCAGGCAGACAGACACTGGATCCCCTTTGAATGACACCAGACATTAAGCCAATTGTTAAAGCTGATCATCTTGTCTCTATATTGTGGCATCATTCTTGGTGAAGGAAGGATACTGCTCAGGGTTAGGGTCATACCTGCCTGGGCTACATAATCAGAGAGCTCCTCTATGTCTCTTTTCATGTAGTCCAGGGAGGTGCGTCTCAGGTCATTCACACCAGCAGGGACAAGGCCTGTCTCATATCTGTACTTGCCGGGGGGTGACGCCAGTGCTTGTGCTATGTGGCGGATTCTAGCGCCCGATAGGCAGCTTACTGTGACCCTCTCCTTGTTCAGCCTGGTGAGTGGGACGTCAGTGTGTCTGACTATGGAGTCACCTATGACAAGTATGTTTGGTGTTGTATTTGGCCTTAAGGGCTGTGACTGCTTTGCACACTGCTTTTGTGGTTTATGTGTTGCTTGTGGGGTGTCTTGAGGTAGCAGTTGTTTGGGTGTCTGCTTTGGAGGCCTCTGCTGTTTAGGTAAATTTTACTCAGAGCCTCCGGTATGTCTTTGTGTGTTTATGTGTTTGATTCAGTGGAGTGGTAGCATTATGTGAGGCTGGTTTTGTGGTGTGTGTAGTTGCCTTCTCCTCCTGTCTGGTCTTGCCAGTCCTGAGTTGAGAGAGCTCAGCCTCCAGTTTGGCTAAATAGCTGCATCTCTCGCAAGTATTTGTGTTATGTGGGAGGAGGAGAGGGTTGTCTGTGTACATGAGGCAGTTATAACATTGCCTCAAGATTCCCAGATTCACCAGCTGGACCGGAGAGAAGATTGACAACTGACCTTTGGACATGCTAGAATAATATTGGGAATTCCTTAATTGAAAACAAGGGCCAGTGGGGAGTGAGGGTGTAGTGCTTTTAATTTTTAGCGCTGACTTATATAATTGCTTTAGTGAGCAAGTGCCAGGTAACTTGAGTGCAGATAGCCTAGTATGAACCTATGAACCTATGAACCTATGTGTTACAAGTAACTAAATGCAAAAACGACAAACAGTAACTTTCTTTCAAGTGAAACAAGGAAATAAGTACAGTAAGCAATGCAGATATCACTAGTGATCCACAGAAGCGCTGAGAAGTTGCGTATTAGGTGGAATTAGCTTCCAGGGAAATAACAAGCAAACAAACAACAAGCATATAAACAAAGCTAGATTCAGCAGGCCTGGATCTAGTCTATGCTAGAGCAAACAAGGTGAACCAATTTCAGTAAGATACAGTTCAAATATTCAGGCACTATAAACCTTTAACCAGAAATTCCCAGCTCAGAAGGGCAGAGTCCAGCCTCTTCTCCCACAAGAGTGCAGACCACAAACCTTCTTAATGTAAAATAACTGGCCTGAAGCCCAAGTGCCTAAACCAGAACTAATACACTTGGACACTGGGCTCTCAATCAGCAGTTCCCAACTTAGAAGGATGAAAGCTACCTGTCCTGCCACCACAGTGCTTGCCACAAACCTTCCTAATGTAAAACAACTGGTCTGAAGCCCAAGTGCTTAATCCAAAAGACTTGAATGATAGCTACACTTTAATCAAGTTACAACCAAGCAGTAATAAATACCATTGAATACTTTAGAGAATGTCTGGATTAGTGCTCAAGTTACACAAACAAAGCTAGATCCAGCAGGCCCGAATCCAGTCTATGCCACAGCAAACAAGGCGCACCAACTTCAGTAAGAAACAGTTCAGATATGCATGCACTATAAGCCTTTAACCAGAAATTCCCAGCTCAGAAGGGCAGAGTCCAGCCTCTCCTCCCACAAGAGTGCAGACCACGAACCCTCTTAATGTAAAATAACTGGCTTGAAAGCCCAAGTGCTTAAACCAGAATTAATACACTTTTAGAATAACAGACACTGAGCCCTCAATCAGCAGTTCTCAACCTAGAAGGATGTAAGCTACCTGTTCTGCCACAACAGTGCAGACCACAAACCCTCTCAGTGCAAAACAACTAACTGGTCCGAAGCCCAAGTGTTTAAACCAAAAGGCTTAGAATGAGTTACACCAAGCAGTAATAAATACAATTGAGTATTTTAAGATGATGCAAAAGTAAAAAGAAGTAGGTAAAAACAGAAGTACAGTAAAAGCAGATGAAAAATTTTTTTTTTTTTTTTTTTTTCTGAACAAGTGCTGAGATCAAAGAAACAGATTTGAATAAAATTATGAGCATGGATGCAACTGTGCAGCTGTTTAAGATGTATCATATGGTTGCATTATGAGTGGAATATATTCCTTGGAAAATGTTAAAATATTTACATTCCTTTATGTTCAAAACATTTTCAGTTATTTAGACCAGTGAAGCAGTATAAGAGAAATGCCGTAAAGGACGAGGGGTGAAACAATTTCTAATAGGAATGGATTGCTAGGAAAAAGATGATAATTCTGGAGAACATGGACTAGTATTTTGAAATCAAGATGTAAATGATAGCAATTTTTTGTCTTTTGCTTTAGCTGTTAGAGGTGAGCTTTATTTGCATGTTAATTCTTTGATTATTACTTATGATAGCAGTAGAGTGCCCCTTTGAGTTATGCATAAACACTGCAGATTAGTGAAGGGTCTAATGCTGATGTTCTACTAGGTCACTTAATGCTATAAAGAGATAAGCCTTTGACAAGAAAATTAAACACAGATCCTATAGAAGTATTAGAGATATTTCAGAAATTGTGCGATCATTTGTATAAAGCAGGGGAACAGGGAAATCAAGAAAAGGCACAGATGGAAATATTTTTGTTAGCATTAAGACAACGCTAGAGGAAGATGAGGGTCAATAAATAACGGCCAATTTGGGAAAAGATGAGATAAAAATAGTGATGTATAATCAGCCAACGGGAAAGTCTTCAGGTGAAGATGGTATTCCTGTGGAAGTTTGGCTGTTGGGAGGGAAGAAAGTGGTACAAATGTAGAAGGTTTTAACAACATTTAAAAAAGGGGACAGTAGCAGCATCTTGGAAGATAGTTGTGGTGGCTGTATTACCTAATGTCGATAAAGACCCTTCAGACCAAGTATCATACAGAGTAAATTCTATTTTAAGTTATTATTATAAAGTATTTATGTCTATACTAGCTATGGGAATGGCAAAGTGATAGAAATACATCAGTGCGGTTTTGTGGAGGAAGGCAAACGTTAGACAATATTAATAAAACAATGATGATCCAGGGGGAAGCAGGCTGGGTAAGAAAATCTCACTATTGTTGGTTGGGTTTTCTTGATACAGAGAAAACATTTGATAGAGTCAGCTGGGATGTCATGCATGGGATAAATGTAGCATAATTAGAAATACATCAGTGCGGTTTTGTGGAGGAAGGCAAACATTAGACAATATTAATAAAACAATGATGATCCAGTGGGAAGCAGGCTGGGTAAGAAAATCCCACTATTGTTGGTTGGGTTTTCTTGATACAGAGAAAACATTTGATAGAGTCAGCTGGGATGTCATGCATGGGATAAATGTAGCATAATTAGATGAGGATAGAAAAGATTAAGAAGAGAGTTTGGAAAAGTGATTTGCGAAGGAACAGTGGGAAGACATCTGTATGTAACAGAGTCCGGAAGGTTTCTGAGATCTTCATGAAACTGTTTGTTTTTTATAACCCAAGCTGACTTCAGTGAAGTTTTCCTTTGTGTTCTGCTGGTAGAGTAATAGGATTAATAAGGAGGATATACGAAGGGTCAGAGACAAGAATTAAAGTGGGAGAGATCTTCTCCAACAAGCTATGTTTGAACAGAGGAACCAGGCTGAGATGTCCTCTTCCCTTTGTTATTTGATTTATATTTATCATCAGCCAAGAAAATAAGGGACTCTTAAATTTAAGGCCATAATTGATATGGTAATGAAGAATTATTAGCCGTAATTGCAGGTGATTATATTTTGTACCTGATAAATCCAGAAAAGGACATCTCAGTGTTGAGGAACATTTTGGGACAATTTCAAGTATGTTTGGGATATAAAATAAATGAAGATGAAATAAAGGCTATGGCAGTAAGCTGTGTTACCCACATGTGAATTGGTTCAGCAATACCCGTATTTATAGGAATGGTGAGATAAAGTATTTAGGTGTGTGGATTAAATGGATTCTTGTATGGCAGATAAGGATATATAGGAAGAGACTAAACAAAATATAATGCAAAAGCTAAGAATCTGGAATATTTTGATTATAGATATGGATAGTAAGATACAAGCCGTGAAAATGTTTTTAGTCCCTTTAGTTTTATATATAAGTGAGGCATATTTTTATCAGTCAGAGAAGAAGTTGTGGATTATGATTAATATAGAGTTGAAGGAATTTATTTTTGAGGGGAACAAGGCAATAGTTAAGTGGGATAAGTTAATCCCCCTCATAGAGCCATGTGATTTAGGATTACCTGATTTGAAGGGATACTTTAGAGCTACATGGTTAAGGCAGACATACATAACTCAAGCAGAAGGTTATAAATCAAAGGAGAAAGGTATGATGATGGAATCGGAGAATTTAAGAAATAAGGTGAGAGTAGGATTTTGGATGAACATCCATAAGGGAAATAATGACAAAAGTACTAAATATTATATTTATTGTTTAGATGAAATTATTTTAAAACCTAAGCCAACATGGGAATGGCAAAAGGAGATTTTAACAGTACTGATGCCTTACAAATAGGGCATGGAAAATAGGCAAGGGAGTACTGGAAATGACTGGAGAAAAGTAGTGAAGGAACCATATATGGGGGAACAAAGATAACAGAATGGGATAAGGTCAAGCAGATAGCATCAAACCCTACCAGGGATTAATAACAGAGTATAGGCAAGTAGAACTGGATAGGAAAGGCTAAGCGAAAGACCAGCTCTGGTTAACTTTTTAGTTGAGTGTAGATCAGAAGCTGCTGTTAAAAAAGTGATAATTAGGGGGGCATATAAAATATCTCAGAGTTGTTGTTGTCTTTCGGCTTTTCCTTGTTAGGGGTCACCACAGCGGAACTCCAGTCCGCTAATGATTGGCAGTAGATTTTCATGGTGCCGAGTTGCCAGCTCGATGCCCAACCTTCAACGAAGGCACGTACATTCACGCATGTCTTTTGGAACGCCACTCGAGTAACGATAATAATCAATTACATGAGGTTAGAATAGATTAGGAAAAGAGTCTGGAAAAGTGATTTGCAAAGGAACAGTGGGAGGGCATCTGTAGGCTCCCAAGTAAGCAACAAAGTCCTGAAGGTTTATGTGAATTTTAAGGAACTGTTTGTATTTTATACCCAAAGCAAACTTCAATGAAGTGTTCCTCAGATAGATAAACAAATGCTGCAGATGTGATGAGAGGAAAGAACAAGAGGGGTAATTGGGAACATGTTTTTTGAATGCAATGAGTTGACAGATGTTAAAAATTCCCTACAAGAGTACTTTTTCAGAAATGTTGAGAGAGGTACAAATGGTGTTAACTAAGGACATTATTCTTTTGAGTTGGGATATAGGGTCTGAATTGCCTAAATATAGGGACCTCCAAACATTGGGCCCATCTCAGTTTGGATTTGTCAAAGGCAGCTCTTGCTTACTCACCAAAGCAATGGATGAAGGTTAAATGGTACACACGCCATACCTCAACCTGTCCAAAGCTTTTGACATACTTCTCCCACAGGCATAGTAGAAAAGCGAAATAATCCGGGGATAAACCCCTATGTCACCTAATGGACTGCAGGCTGGCTCATGGAGACCAGTCACTAGTAGAGTCCCTTAGAGCTCTGTGCTGGGACCTCTCTTGTTTGTCATCTACTTCTTTGAAGTAAAAGCCAGTGCCAAAGGACTAAGTTTGCAGATGATTGCAAGCTAGGTGTAGTCACTGAATCCCCAGCTGACTTAGCCATCCTGCATGAAGGTTTGTCCTAAACAAATAACTGGTGCTAAAATCCTGGACTGAAACTAAATGCCATAAAATGCATTATCTTTGGGACTTCATCTACCCTGGGGAACTACCATGTTGGCAATATGCCCCTAAGAGTCGACCCAGTAGTTTTGGGTTTGGGAACTTATGTGCACAGTGACCTAACTTTTGACCAGCACATATCCATTGTCCTAAGAAAGTCCTATATTGCGCAGCTTATAAACAAAAGGATTGTGTATAGATCTAGGGATGTCATTGTTCCCCTTTGCTTAGTCTTTATGCCAGTCATTGAGTGTAATGCCCTCTTTGGCACGTATCTGTCCAGGCACATGAAACTAGTGGAACGCATGCACAGATACCTTACTAAAAGGATGTAAGCCCTAAGCAAAGTGTCCTACATGGACTGACTCAAAGCCCTGTCACTCTACTCAATATCCTACAGACTATTGCGGGATGACCTGTGTTTGGCATACAAGGCTTCCTCTGACTCAATACTGATGGATTTACTGTACATGAGTAAGTCAAATGGCATCTGAAATACACAGTCTAGGGATCTAAACCTCTTCTGCAACATCAACAGAATGGTTAGGTGGGAGAGGATACCACTGCTCTGGAACAGGTTCTGCATACATGTAAAACAAAACTCATCCCTGTCCATATTCAAGTGTAACTTCAATCTGTGAATGTGAAATAGAAAATTTACCCCAGGACTGCCCCCTGCATTATTAATGGACAGTGGCAGCTCCTAAATGCTTTATCCCATGCATGAGTCCCCTCAAATTATCTATGGCATGATCCCAGTTATTCTTACTAGGGGTAATATATAATTATTGGCCATCGGATGCGTAAGGCTAATCTAACACTAACTGGACTAGGTTAATTCAAGCACCTAAAGAGAAGGCTAGGTGTAAAACGACCCAAAAGGACAGCCACCCTAGTATTTACCTATGAACCTATAAACACAGTAAGGCGTTAAGTAAGATATTATAGCAATAACCCACGCCTGGGTGTGGGTAATGCTGGATTTACCCACGGTTGGCGTGGTTCGCCCTCGGGACCAAACAAAGCCAACCGTGGGTAAATCCAGCATTACCCACACCCAGAAGTGGGTTATTGCTATTATACAATGACATTATTTAAGAAAAAAAATAATTACTTTTCTTAAATAATGGCATTGTATAATGCCTCCTTGCTGCCCTTCTGCAGCTGTCTGGTATTCCGCAGCAGTTCTGATGTACTGCGCATGCGTATGCCTACGCAATACATCAGAGCTGTGGGCAAAAGCAACGGAGAAAGCAAGATTTCCGTTGCTTTTTACTGTTTCGCTATGTTAAATGGGTTTAACATAGCGAGACAGCTTTAAAAAAAGCAATAGAGAATCTCCGTTGCTTATTTTAAAGCTGTCTCACTATGTTAAAACCATTTAACATAGCGAGACAGTTTTGAAAAAAGCAACGGAGAAAGCAAGATCTCCGTTGCTTTTTACAAACTGTTTTGCTATGTTAAATGGGGTTAATATAGCGAGGCAGCTTTAAAATAAGCAACAGAGATCTCCGTTGCTTATTTTAAAGCTGTCTCGCTATGTTAAACTCCTTTAACATAGCGAGACAGTGTTTTAAAAAAGACTTATACTAATGGAAAAAGTCCGGGCGACCGGACCTTTTTCCATTAGTATAAGTCGATTTACAACGTGAACGCTGGCCAATCAGCGTACACGTTTTGGAATATTAATGGGTGGTCATGGTATAATTTGCATTCTTGTACAGCCTTTAAACAAAGGGGATATAGCAATGAATTAATTATTAATTCTTTGAATAAATTGTTGTACTTGAGAAGGGATACCACTAATGTGATTAATATTCCAGATGATATGAAGTCTGTGAATAGATACAGGAGTCATGCAGGGAATGCTAGTGATAAAAATATATATTTTGTTACTACTTATAATATTTATAGTGTTGAGTTAGTAAAAATCTTAAGATATTACTGGCCAATCTTACATAAGAGGAAGTCTGGGATTAAGAATTTACCTGACTCCTTTATTGTCTCTTATGAGAGAGCCAGAAATATAAAAGACATGCTTGTTCATAATTTTGTTCTCTATGCCTACTGAAATTTTAACTATTCCTTTACAAAATTCTGGTACAGTTCCCTGTGGTAAATGCTCTATCGGTATTCATGTGGTCAGGACTTTTGATAAAATAGATGCCATTTTTTTCAGCCTAGAGCTATTTTCTCCTGTGTGTCTAAGGGAGTGGTTTATTGTCTCTCATGCCCTTATGGTTTCTTTTATGTTTAAAATCAGAATACAAAAGCATGTTAGAGACATCAATAATCAAAATTTGGATAGCCCTGTGGCATCACATTTTCATGCAGTACACTTGGGGTCTTGTACCAGTTTAAAAGCATGTATTTTAGAACAAGTTCTGATTAAGGGATGATGTTGCACTTAAAAATTAACTGTTATATAAAGAAGCAGTCTGTATTTTAAAGTTTGGCACTTTGGTGCCTCAAGGTTTAAACAAAGAACTGGAGTGGAAAGCTTTTCTGCACTAATTGTTAATTATTAGTTTGTGTTTAATTGTTTTAGTTAATTAACCATTCTGTGTGATGTTATGATTTTCTAATTTGTTACTTATAAACATTTGTAATATAGTTAATTGATTAATGATGTGATATTTGTTATTTAAGTGTAGCTTGTGCTAGTGTGAGGTTATCTCTGTGAAAGGCTTGCTAGCCGAGGTGCTGGCGTATTAAACAATTTGGGATTTTCTTCTTCTGCAGTTGGTATTTTTCGCTTTCTCTGTTTTTTTTAATCATTACTGAGTTTAAGGCTGCTGACTGCCAAAAAGGCAGTTACTAAAGTCATTTTGTCAGTATTTCTGCCGTATGTATGAAAAACATAGACCATTATTCATGAAGAGAAAGTAATTTATATAAGGTGTGGAATTTGTATGTTTGGGGTGAATCGGGAGGCATAATCTAACCACACGTTCATGATTGAACTAACAAATATTTGTTAATGCTGAGTTTTTTCTTGTGCTTTATCTAATCTTTAATAGCAGTGACTGTAATGTGTGTGATCACTTAAATGAGAAACTATGAAGCAGCTAGCAAGTAAAAAATTAAGACAGTAATCCTTTAGTGCATTCAAGATGTTAAACTACACAGAAATCAAAGGTTGTAGGCAATATGCTTTTGCTATCTTGATCCAGGTTTTCACATTCTTGCCTATGTGTATACAGCATTGAATGTTCTGATAAAAGCTAGTTATGGAACAGTGAATGATAAAAGCTTAGCATTGGCTGAGATATCCAGCTTTCATTAATACTATGTTCACAGTGATTATTGCAGAAATGAGTAAATCACTCTGTGAAATGAATGATCTTAACACCAATTACTCCTTTACTTAATAGGCTTTGCTTTAGCCTCAAATAGTAAATGCTTCCCTTTGATTTACTTTGTTGTTAAGTACTGCTGCCTCTAATAACCTCTACAAAGTGTTAAGCAGTCACTCAAGCAAAGAAAGACCCCTTGATCTATGCTGTGTAACTAGCGTGGTGCTGTTGTTACTGTGCTGATTGAAAACAGTAAAATCAAACAAATATAAAAGCGCGTTTGCTGAAGAGAGTGTTCATTAGCTTATGTTTTTGGCAAGGTCAGCATATTGTATCACTTAAATTGAAACTGTGTATGTTTTGCACTGATCAGTTTAATGGTAGTCTAGCAAATGAGCTGAAAAGTAAACATGTATACCCTGCCAAGTGCTCAGTTACACCACTTTGCTTATAAAATGTTTGCAGAGGCCTCTTTTAATGTGGTTGAGTTGCATTTGTACTTAGAGCAGCCTCTAGTGACCAAAATAATGCATTAAACAAATGTTAATGTACACTTCGTGCAAATAACGTCTCAACTGGTGTAATACAGATGTGTTCTAGTTTTCTGTATGTATTTTGCATAAGCACTGCTGTTAAGGATACACAACTGTTATTTCACTGTGCTAAATGGGAAAACAGTAAAGCACAACAAAAACAAGACTCAAAAATTAGTTCCAGTTTTTGACAAATTTAGCAGTCACATCACTTAAAATACTGACTACTTGTATGACTGAACTATATTTGGACTTAAAATACCTTTAATGACCAAAATAAAACATTAAGCAGAGTTTGTTTCAAATTGCTTTCCCTAAACTTCACAACTGCTCGAATACTAGTTTGGTGCCTTAAAATTAGCTAAAACGATTTCTTCCGAAGGATAATTATGTATACAATCAAGAGTTTCTTCTAGGTGTGATTTTTCATGTTTAAATGGGGGTGCAGGTGCATCTAGTATGGATGATTTTGCAGCTGCCACAATGAAAGGGGTTTCTTCCTTCAGTCAAGGGAAATTGAAATTAGTCTAACTGGGCATTTCAGATGCTGGCAATGGGTAAAGCTGTCCCCCCTCTGTCCAGGCAGTGGTCCTGAATAAGGCAACATCATTTTTCTCTACATTTGGCTTCATCGAGATGCCAGATTCCAAACACTTTACACTATGGATAAGCAACTACCCAAGTTTGCAGTGCTGTTGTACAGCATGATTCCAAAAACAACCGTAAAATCACTGCCCTAGACTCCAGGCTAAGTATAAATCTGTGGCACATACTTGATATATCCAGTGTGCCCCACTCAAGGATGACCTGTGGAACTCACAATGTTAAAAGGATGGTAGCAGTCTCTGAAGCCAGAGATCTGCAGCTATAGATCAAAGACGCACCATTAAGTGTTATGCCAGGGATCCCTGGGTACTCTGACATGTCCAAGTGTCTATGGCATGTTGTACCCTCTTCTCAAATAGCAAAAGATGTTCTGTGTACTTTATTCTTTGCTGTTTAACCTTTCTCAACAACCCCTTCCTTCCTCAGGTTAGACTTTTTCAATTTCCTTTTTATTTATTTTAGACTTTGTTTACTGGATAGTTGAACCGGTCTACTGACCCTTTTCAGTCACTACCTGGGTACAGAGAAGTACATATGAGATTATGACAACAAATACATATAGAACTTAAAATGGGAGAAGGGCAAAAGTGAATTAAAGGTAGAACTAATATTTGACAATACATTTACATTATTTGCAAGACAGTGAGATAAACAACTTTTATATTATCGGGGGTAACCTGCAACAAACTCCTCTCATGTTATGGGAGCAGTATCTGGCTTACATCGTTCAGTCTCATTCCATAAAATCCAGGCCTTCACCTCATTCCATAAAATCCAGGCCTTCACTTCAGGTAAGTATATACCAAACAGGAGCGATTGCGACACTGAGCCCTGTGAGACACGCTAGTAACAGTATTCTTATTGGAAGAGGATTCACCTATCTGGATAACATGTGTTTTGTCACTCAGCCATGTGGGGTTTATGCCTAACTCAGTAAGTTTGTCTATGATCCCCAAGTGGGGGGATTGTGTCAAAAGCTTTGGCCAGAGCTAGAGAAGTGGTGTGTACCATTTTACCTTCATCCATGGCCCTGGTGACTTTCTCAAAGAAGTCCATCAGACTGAGCAGGCAAATCCTCCCTTTGACAAAGCCATATTGGGTCTGAGCCAGTTTTTGGGGAGTTCCTATTTCGTTACTGATCAGGTCCATGAAAATTCTCTCTATGGCCTTGCAGATAAGACTGGTCAAGCTTATGGGGTCTGTAGTTCCCTGGGTCAGATGATGGGCCCCCCTTGTGCAGAGGGGTGACTGCTACAGTCTTCCATTCCTCTGGGATAAAGCCCATCCAGGGTTTGTGGTTAAAGTGTTTATAGTGGCCCTTATAAATTCTGTTTTAAGATATTTAAGAAACATCCTGGAATGTTGTCAGAACCCATGGAGGCTGTGTTTTTGGCTTTAGTGAGCGCAGTAAGGACCTGTTCCCTCATAATGACTAGTAGGGGCATGGTTGTGTGTATTTCTTTGGGTGTGGTAGGAGGTGAAGGGGAGGGGGGGTTGAACTGAATTTGTTGGCCAGCAGGTTTGCTATAGTTTCAGGCTAGGAGTAAATGCTGTCATTCATGATAACTCAGCACACTGCTGATTGTTTCCCCTGAAGTTACAAACAATTTACAAAAGCCTTATGGTTATCTTTCACCTGGGAGGCTATCTTTGCCTCATAGTTTGCTTTGGCAGAGTTGACCAACCCTCTAATTTTTTTGACTAGTGAGTGTCTTTTTTTACTATTTTGTCTGTTCCTTCTTTGCTCTGGATAGAATTTTTTTCCTTTTGTGGAATAACCTATTTATGCTACGGGTCAACCTGGGTGGATTATTTTTTGCCTGTAATCATGGGTTTGACTTGTACAGGTATTGCCTCCTCAATGCAGCTGTGAATGTGGTTGTACAGTGCTTTTGTGTACAGCTCAGAGTAGGCCTCAGTGTCATCTGGGTTTGGAGGGGCTTGGAAGTTTAGTAAGCTGTCACTTAGTTTGAGGTAACTGGGCTTAGCAAAGTTCTTAACAGGTTTGGAGTTTGTTGGGGGTTCTAGGTTAGCTTTAATACTAAGGGAGATAATTTTGGGGTCAGATCTTACCAGAGAGGAGTTAATGCATGGGAGGGAGCAGCATCCCCCCATGTTTGTGAGTACTAGGTCTAGGATATTCATACTTCTAGTTGGGCACCTAACTAGTTCCTCTAGGGTATTTGCATTGACAAAATCCGAAAACGTCTGAGCAAGTGAATTAGGGATTATATAAGTCTCCCAGTTTGATGGAGTGGTAGTTGAAGTCACCCATAGGTATGGTGTTAGGCTGAATGTTAAGAGATTCCAGCAGGTTTGGGTAGGAGGTGTGGTTTCCAAGACTCTTGTTAGGGGATCTGTAGCTAGCAAGGATATGATAGGGGGCTGCACGTATGGTTAGTTGGACATGGAGCAGCTCAAGCAATTCATGCTGTTAGACCAGTCTAGCAGTGTACTTGTCCTTTATGAACACTGAAACACCACCTCCCTCGTTTTATCCTGAGCTGAGGGGGATTAAAATGTGTGAAAGGCATTGTAGCCATTGATGCTTTCTATGGTTCCGAACCACGTTTCCGTGACTGCACATATGTCTGCATTCACCAGGGTGAGGAGTGCTTCCAGAAAGTGCAGTTTTTATTTAAACTCCTAGCATTGAGCAGCAGTACCTTTTGGTAGTCATGAGTGATTTTTGTTATGTTGGGGGTGTTTAACAACTTGGCATGACGTAAAAATGCACTATGGGGATAGATAAAGTTTTTAACAGTATCTGGAAGCCAGTATCTGGAAGCCAATTGGTGACAAGTACAAACCATCTCTGGCAAAGCACCGTGGCTTGTTGATCATGTCTCCCCAGGCTGACAGGTATTGGATCATGTTGTTGTGACAGCACAAACTAAGTCAATTGCTGAAGTCAGTTATTTTTGCTGGTATTGTGGCATCATCATTGATTAAGGTAGGATGTCACTCAAGGCTAGATTCATACCTGCCTGTGTTACACAGTCAGAGAACTCCATCATGTCTCTCTTCATATAGTCTGGTGAGGTACGTGTTAGATTATTCACGCCCATGTGGACTACGACCATGTCATACTGGTACTTGTGGTTTAAAGACCTAAGTACATGCATGATCTGATGGATCCTGGTTCCAGACACTGTGATCTTCTTGTTGTTTAGCCTAAGGAGAACATCAATATGTCTTACAATGGAATCCCCAATAACTAGAATGCTTGGCTGTGCGTTGTGTTGCCTTATATGCTTGAAAGTGGGGCTACTATTATTTTCAGAGTTATGTGTTGTGCGAGGTGCTGTCTTTTTTGAATGTGTGCAGTGGCACTGAGAGATACCTAAAGATAGATGTGAGAATTTCTACAAACACAGAAAAGCTTTGCAAAACTTAGACATATTTCGGCAAACTCAGATTTCTCAGGGTTTGTGAATTTATTTCCAAGGTTAATCCTGCCTACCCAAGGGACTTTTTGTCTTTCCACTCTTTTCCTTGTGTGAGTAGGTGTATTTCATTTTGGAATGAGACACTGACTCCCATACGTTGTGTTTTTCATTGAATATGTGACTAGTAGGTGGAGACTGTAAAAGGAGTGCTTCCCTTGTGTAGGCAGGATTAATCTTGTTATGAATGCAGCTGAAAGGCTTTCATCTGAGAGGATTTTCAGTTATATTGCTTTCTTCATGTGTAGCTTACCAAAAACGGCTTTTAACACAAGGCCATTAACAAGCCACAGGTGGATCAGAAGGAAGCTGACCAGTGGCCTGAAGCAAAATGAGGTCAGCAGAATCACAGAGAAACTGGAAAAGAGGGAAAGAAGTGGTGTGCTTACAGTAAAGTGAAAGCAGCTTAAATTCTATTGATTTATTTGCTGTTGGTTAACCAGGATGGTCCATTGGGCCAAGTGAACCCATTTTCAATGGAGTCCTGGGGAGAAAAGCTCCAACAAGAATACAAGTTACAGAGATTTACATTACATAACATACAAGATATAGCAAGGTATAGTTTACAAACAGTAAAATCATCAACAAAGATAATAATAGAGTGAAGTTATACCTAATATATATATATATATATATATATATATATATATATATATATATATATATATATATATTTTTTTATAGAATAATTCAGGATGATAGATGATATTATGAAATTAGATTATGAGCAGAATAAGGGTGGTGAAGGTAATGTGAACACAGGAAGTGGAGAATGCTTATGTGGGGAGGGAGCAGGAGCATTCCCATGTGGATGCTAGGTAGGAGTGAAGAGATTTTTTAAAGGTTGGAAGGCTAGTAATGGTTCGAATGGAGGGTGGGAGGGAGTTCCATAGTCGAGCTAAGGCAAAAGAGAGGAGGTTTTGTCCTGGGGGGGGGGTGAAGGGGTCTGTAGACTTCTAATAGGTTTTGATTAGTGGATCTGAGAAGTCTTTGAGTCTGGTGAATTTTCAAGGTAGAAGAAAGAGCGGGACAGAGGGATGGTTGGAAAATGAGTTTGTGTGCATATGTGAGCTGAGTGTAGGAGAGGTAGTTGGGAAGTTCGAGCCAATTTAGTTTATGGAGTGATGCGCAGTGATGAGTTGAAGCTTTGTTACTAGTGGCAAATTTGGCTATTTTGTTGTAACAGGTAGCTAGTTTAGTTTTAATAGAAGATTGTAGATTAGTTAAAAGGGGGCACCATAAAGGAGAGAGGGGAAGAGAAATGTAGTAGAGAGAGTGAGTTTGGTTGCTGGTGAGAGGAATTGCTTGTGTCGATAGAGCAGGCCGAGTTTTTGGTGTTTTTTTTAATGTTTATTAGTAGATGGGACTCGAATTTAAGTTTATCGTCAATTTGAACTCCTAGAAGTTTGGTTTCAGATACCAGTTCAAGTGGAGTATTATTTTGACTGGTGATGGAGAATAGTTGTCTATCTAATCTGTTTGTTTTAGAGGGGGTAAATATCATTAATTTTGATTTAGCTGCATTAAGTGCAAGGTGGTTATTTTTCATCCACTGTTCTGTGGTGGAGAATGCTTCTTGGGTGAGCTTTATAAGGGTTGGAATGGAAGAGGCTGCACAGATGATTGTAGAATCATCTGCATATTGTATGATGCTAGCATGGGGGATAGAGTGATGGTAATAATTTATGAAGATGTTGAAGAGGAGTGGGCCTAATATGGAGCCTTGTGGAACACCTGTGTGGGTGTTTAGGAAAGAGGAGATGACTTTTTTTTCCATTTGACAGCTTGTTGCCTGTTTGAGAGATAGCTGGTGAACCAGCTGAGAGTTGAAGGTGATAGGTTTAGCTGTGACAATTTAGTGAGTAGTAGGTTATGGGAGATAGTGTCGAATGCTTTGGAGAGATCAAGAAGGATGGTAGATACAGTAAGATTGGAGTCTCTAGCTTTATTCACAGTCTCAAGGAATGAAAGGAGGGCTGTCATAGTACTACGATTAGGGCGGAAGCCATGTTGAGTAGAAGTAAGTAGGTTGTTGTCTAATAAATAGGGAAGGAGTTGTAAATGGATACATTTTTCTAGAATTTTTGATATAGGAGAGAGGAAGGCATCTTGACTGAATGAGTACAGCAAAGTAGGATGGATAGATAAAGAGAGGACACAGAATGAAGAAGCTATTACACACCAGGTACTGCAGAGCACAGAGAGAAGGCTGGAAAAACTCAGAGTAAAGAAGTATTCGTCAGCGCTTGTTTTCAGCATTGGTGATGGACTGTGGTAATATGCTGGGTGGAGAAAGGGGGAGGTTGTGCAGCATAAAGTTGAGAATGGGGTGATGAAATGTATTAAGTGCTGCAGCCTCACAGCTGCTAGTTCTCGGGTTTGGCTCCCGGCTGGGGGGTCTTTTATGTAGAGTTTGCATACTCCATGTGTCTGCATGGAATTTTTTTACAGGGGGTTATGGGTTTATCCTGCATCCTGGAGACAAGAGGGTAGAAGAAATGTTGATACTGCAAACTGCTCTTAGATGTGATACTAAAGTACGTATGTATGTTTTGAACTGCACTGGTTTCCCAACAAGCACGTGATGTCTTATGCTGACTGTTTGCTAGTATAGGCTCAGATTCCTCGTGATTCTAAACTGGATAAAGTGAGTATTGAAAACGCACAGATCAACTGAAGAATGCAGTTGTCTCTTTACTAAATGTTTGGTAGAGTTTTTGAAATATCTTTCCATAAGAACTGCTGGAACTATAAGAAACAGGATTTGCCTTAAAGGGTACAGAGGAAGACTTAGCATAAGTTAGAAGATGGACTGGAGGAAGAGGAAGATGGTCATTTAGACAGTTTGTGCAGAAACAGAATAGGTAGGAAACACCGCAGCGTCACTGTAAAATAAGTGGTGCTTTGTATTAGGTTCTACCTTTTATATACTGCTGGCCTATATATAGCCTTAGGTTTACGAGTGTAAGGGATTACAGTGTCAGGCTTACAAACCTGCTGCCCTCCAAGAAGCTTAATAATAATAATAATAATAATAATAATAATAATAATAATAATAATGAATATAATGTAAGTATATGTTAAGCAAGGTAGAGAGCTGTCTATCCTAACTCCTTCTCTGTTTCTGTACCCTATCCTTAAGCTAGTGCTCAGACTGTAATGCCTCTATTTTTCTTAAGTCTCTCACTACCTTTCTGCATCACTAATTCTTCAGCTAATATTTTCCTAACTTAAACCAACCTTTTATTTTTCATGTACTATAACAACTGATGTCATACATTGCATACTACTTTTGTACACTTTATCTGCTCGTAGGCTATGTATGTATTGTTAGAATGACTAAAATGGTCTATAATGATATAAATCTATAGAATTGTCCAGATGTGTAGTATATCTTGTAACAGGTCTATATTATCTTATCAAAAGTTAATGTAATCAAACAGCACTTTATATCAAAATGCCATTCATCAAGCTGTTTATAGTGAGATTGTGGTGCAGTGAAGATCGGAAAATTTGCCCTTTCCGCACTGTAGTGCGATCTCAGAGTTGGTATATATTATAATTAGCTGGGGGGTGGGGGTGCAGGCTCCCACAACAGATAATTTGATAAATGGCTTTTTTGATGTAATTGCCGTTTGATTAAATTACATTTTGATTATGTAATATAGACCCCTTGTAACCTGTTTTACATTCTATCACTTATTTTTGTATAGTATTCCTCATGTCACTTGTATTGTTTTTGGATTATAATGTATTTTTATTGTACTGCATGTGGAGTTTTTCTCCTCAGGCCTCCGCTGAAAATGGGTTCTGTAGACCCAGTCAGACTACCTCAGTAAACAAATGTCAGTACTTATGTATTATTGCGACCACATTTCAAATGGCAGTAACGTTAAACTCCTTCTCGGCAAGTTACCTCTTTATGTTCATGCCCATTCAGCGACAACAAAGGCAATAGTTTAATTCCAAAATATTTAATGTACATGTCTAGCTAGTAACTATATATAGAGAGACAGAGAAAGGATATAGAAAACATTTTTCTCATGTTGTACATAAAAGGAAGTCATATCAGATAAGTAGTATTCAAGAAAGCTGGATGACAGACTAGAGGGTTTGCAAAGATAAACCAAAACGAGGAACAGGAGAGCAAGAATGTACATGAAAAATGAGAGAGGGTACAACTTAAGGGTACCTCAGGTTACAGACAAGACCCCCAACAGTTTCTAAACCAGTCCCTGCAGTGCAGAAATGGTCTGCTACTGTACAGGATCAATAGAGCTCAGCTAAGGTCATGGAACAGAAGCTCTCCTATGCTGGCGTTGTGGCATTAGTGAATGGAAAAAATGGTAACAATGTGGATTGTGTGTGTGTGTGTGCGCGCGTGTGGGCATTGTGCAGAGTGCTACAGGACATGAAGAAATAAAGAAGGGGGTAAAGACACTGCTGTAGGTTACTGAACTCCCAACTTGTAAGTGTACAGTCAGTGCAGTAACTCCCACAACATAATCATCCTGTGTTGTTTTGCAGGAGCTTTGCGTACTTACATATTATCTCCATCTTCTAAGAGAAATTTGACACTTATTCCTCTTCCTGAATGATTACCCAATGTAAGACATACCTAGTTAGTAGCTTTCCCACCCCTACAAAAACACAATAGGTTCATAGGTAGGTACTGGGCTATCTGCCCGAAGGCATATATTAGCCCAGTCATGTTGTGCGGTATTCACCTCCCCTTTGGTTAGTTCCCTAGGCCCTTGATCTAGCAGCTAGTACCCTTGGCCCCTATCTAGTAGAGCTGTTGGTATGATCCCTGGTGTGAACTTTCTGTTACCCATCCACTCGTCAAGGTTCCTCTTGAAGAGTGATAGTGAGGGACTCTGCCTTATGTAGATCGGGACCTTGTTCCAAGGGAAGTCTTTGTGAAGGGAATCTATCCCTCCAGTAATGACTCCTTTGTCCATACTTTGAAGAATGATGACACATTTGGAACATGGTTGCGATAATACTTAAGTACCCAAATGTCAAATAAATAAACTAATCCACGTGAGCCCATTTCAAGATCAGTCTTGAGAGAACTGTCTGGTTAAGTCACTTGCTAAGGGTCATGCAGCAGGCAAATATAGTGTGGAATCAAACCGAGGACTACGGCATAGTATAGGCATATCCACTATAGATTTAAATCTGTGCATTAAACTGTCAGAATAATGTAAAACAACTTAATTGATATAATCCTATGTTGATTTTTTTCCAGTTACCCTACATATATCAGGATTATTTTTGAGGAAAGTTAAATGACTGCCTTCTAGCTGTAGAGGAAAGTGAATCCATAATGTTTGGGCGGTGCAGAGGTTAATGTTGTTGCCTAACAGCAAGAGGTTCTCCAGTTCAATTCTCGGCCGGGGTGCCTTCTGTGTGGAGTCTGCATGTCCTCCCTGCATTTGAGTGGGTTTCCTCTGGGTGCTACAGTTTCCTCCCACATTCTAAAGACATGTGTCTGGTGCGTTCCTCCCCAGGCATCCGCTGAAAACAGGCTCTGTACTAGTCAGTCTTTCCCGGTCAACAAATGTTACTTAAATAAATAAATGAAATTAATCATGTGTAATTTATCTGTTACATTTTTACTTAGTTTTCATATTCATTTTAGCATTAGGTTATATAATCTGGTGTTATCTTCCCCAGCAGCACAATTCAGACATTGATTTTCAAAGAGATCTGGATCACACAATACTTTGTAGCTCAGACAGAGGTCATTTCTTTCTTTTTTTTAATTTTCTTAATTCCCCCACCATTACCCAAGATGTGTCTTCTAGTTGACCATCTACTTCTTTCTGCTTCTAATTATTGTGTCCACAGTACTAACACCCGGGGCTGTGTCTGTCTCATCCGTAGTTGTATTGGGAAGGGGATGAAAATACGTTTCTTAGTAGAATTTAGTAAGCATTCTTGATGCCTTTCTGAATAGTTAACATTTTCCAATGAAATAATCTTTCAGATTAAAAAACATTTTACCTTTTTTTAAGTTCTTTCAGGTGGCGTGTTCAATGAATGCTTCAGAAATTTCTAAAATTTAAAAAAAACATTCTTGATTTTGGCTTATATTTTTCTCTGTCCCTCATAAAATTTTTGATTTCCTGGTAAATCACTAAGGATTAAAGTTAGTCCGTCAGTAGCACCAGACATTAGAGTTTCTTACTTCTTCTTGCCCATAAAATGCATGTTGATACAGAACCTATTATCCTACTAATATTTTATATGAGTTACAGTAATATTTAAAATTGTCTGATTTTGGATCTTTGTTCCCACATTATTTTTGATTTTGAGTTGAATTCTTGGACAAAGAAGTTGATCAGTATGGTTCAATGGAATTTTTGATTTCCTGGCAAATCACTGAGGATTAAAGTTAGCCCCTCAGTAATGCCAGAAATTAAAGTTTCTTACTTCTTATTGCTCATAAAATGCATGTTGATACAGAACCTATTATCCTACTAATATTTTAAATGAATTACAGTAATATTTAAAATCACCTCTGATTTTGGATCTTTGTTCCCGCATTATTTTTGATTTTGAGTTGAATTCTTGGACAAAGAAGTTGATCAGTATGGTTCAATGGCTATAACCTGCAGTAATGTATTCAATAATAGGTCTGATCAATAAGGTGCAAAGTGGTAGAGTGATCGCCCTGGGATGACTAGCCATACCCTTTAAGGTTAGAGGGAATACATAATATGTGTTTCTTACTTTTGTAGGTATGCACTGATCAAAATTTTGTTTATGTTTCTCCCTAAATATTTAATTATGGTGTCATCTTATGCTTTGACCCTTTGTCTTGTAATTATTATCTCTCTCCTGTATTGGAACTACTGTGGTATAGTCGCAAGCTACAAGGGCATTAATGCCCATACTTGAAATATTTGTATGCATGTATGTAAGTCCCATGATGCTACATACACATACACATTAAATATGAATTCATCACTACTTCACGTATATTCAAAATAAGCACAACATATACATCTGTCTCAGTAAAAAATGAAACCATTAAATATAGAAACGTAATAGCATGTAATGAAAAAATGAAAAAAAAAGTGGCAGTGTCTTATGCTAATATCTGGAAAACAGCATGGAACTGTAGGATGCTGAGAAAGAGCAGAAGGGCAGAAATACAAAACAAAGAGCAGGTGTGAAAGAGTGATACCCAAATGCTGAATAAAGGACAGATTTCTAGTCAGATTGGCTATTGTAAATGGAATATCACAAGTCAAATTTTGAAAAGGGGAAAAACACATTAAATAACAGGTGTCAGCGTAGTAAAAGTGTAATACTTTTTTGTGTATTTCTGTATATACACATTTCACAAAATGGCTCCCTCATTACAACACTTCTTCCAGTTAACAGAAGCTTATATCTTAACTATTATTAGCATAGCAGTGCAGTGTTGCAACAGGTAATACACTCCAGGTAGATGGATTGTTTACATAGCATTGAAGCATGGGGGGGGTGCTTCACTCTCGACTGTGTCATCCTTCAAATGAGACATTAAACCATAGCCCCATCTACCTGAATTGGTGGTAGCTCAGGTGGATGTAAAAGACCCATGGCACCTATTGAAAAGAGTAGGGGACCTTTATTTTTACAGGTGTGCACTGCTTAACATCTTTCCACCCAATGTCTGACCTCATTTACATCCATACTGTACCAAGCAGATGTAAATGTGATCATCTGTTATGCAGACAGATGTTAAGTGAAGCACAATACAAAGTATAGGGTGTTTGCTTAATGTCCACACCGCTTTTTGTTCTATGGGATAAAACTCATCCCAGATGTTAAGCAGTGCATACCTGTTATACAAACAAGAACTCTTATTTACAACATATTACAAATATTTACAGACATACAAATATATAAATATACATATATATTTACACAGATAAATTTTCATCCCTATTAGACCTCCACTCCTTTTTCCTTAACCACCGTCTGATTTTACTTAATATTGTTGCCAAAATTCATTTACCATTAAACATAATTTCATTTATTGTTTCATTTCATATAACCCATATAACATAAAGCAACTTTTAATCTATTCTTTTAACATATTATTTACTTCTATTCATAGGTTAGTACTAGGCTATTGCCCCTAGGGCCTATACAAGCCTAGCCATGACAATTATCTGGCTATTTCTTCCCGCAATATTTACTTCCCTGGACCCCTGTCTAGCAGGGCAACTGACATGATCCCTGGGGTGAATTTCTTATCTCCCATCCAGTTGTCAAGGTTCCTTTTGAAGAGGGCCAAAGAGGTGCTCTGCTTGACATGTATGGGCAGTCTATTCCAGAATCTGGGGAGTCTCTGGGTCAGGAACCTATCCCTTCAGCATGTTTTGTTCATTGTGATGACAAGGTTTAGATCCCTGGAGCGTGTGGCTCTGAGGGACTGGGATTTCTTTATGTGTAGCATGTCCAACAGCTCTGACTTTGACATGGCCTTGTATGTTAAGTGGAGATCGCCTCTGAGTAGACAATATGTGACAGAGTATAGCTGGAGTATTTTTAGACGGTCAGCATAGGGCATCTGCTTTAGGCCTGTGATTTTTTTTAGTGAGGTATTTCTGCAGCCTTTCTAGTTGTTGCAGATGTCTTGAGAGGTACATACCAAATGGGGCGTTGTATTCTGTAATGGATCTAATGAGGGATGAGTACAGTGGGACAATGAATTTCTTTTTTCTGGATGAAAAGCCCTTAGTGATGAGATGTGCCACATAGAAGGATTTCCTGACTGTTGCGGCGATGTGGTTATCGAAGGTAGGACCACTGTCCACCTGTGTCCCTGAGTCTCTTATCACACTTTTGGTGTTTAGTGTACTGCCACCTATGTGGTAATTCACGGGTACATGTTTTTTTCCCAAAGGGGATTACTATACATTTCTTGGCATTGAGTTTGAGCCCATGGCTCTGACACCAAGCATCTGTTTCTGTAAGGCCCTTTTGTAGAATATCCACATAATTTGGGGATTCAATAATGGCTCCCAGTTTGCAGTCATCTGCGAACTTTGTTAGCCAGAGTCCCTTAGTGTTGACCTGTACTTCAGAGAAGCAGATACCAAAAAAGAGCGGTCCCAGGACTGAACCCTGAGGTACTCCACTTGTCACTTTTACAGTGTGGGTTCTGTCAGTAAGCCAGTTGGCAACGCATTGAGTGACATAGGGATTAATGCCCAGCTTAGTAAGTTTATCTATGATTCCAGAGTGGGGGATGGTGTTGCAGGCCTTGGCGAGGGCCAGATAGGCTGTGTGGACCACCTTACCCTCGTCCACAGCACTGGAGACTGATTCAAAGAAGTCAATCAGGTTCAGGAGACAAGATTGACCCTTCATGAACCCAAACTGGGTGGGGTCCAGTGTTTGAAGGTTGCCAGTGTCTTTGTTTATAAGTTCCATGATAATACATTCGATGGCCTTACAAATCAGGCTTGTCAGACTGATGGGGCGGTAGTTCCCAGGATCCAAGGTGGATCCCCCCTTGTGGAGTGGGATAATTGTAGCTGTGCGCCACTCAGTGGGCATGAAGCCTGAGGTGAGGCTATGATTAAACATGACACTTAGGTAAGGTGCCAGTTCATGTAGTACACAGCCCGGGATGTCGTCTGGCCCCCATAGATGCTGTATTCTTAGCTTTGGAGGGTGCAGTTTTTACCTGTGTGGCCGTTATTACCTGAATTTGACAATCTTTTGGTATTGAGATGGGTCCTTTAGGGGGTGAGAGGAGGGTGAAGTTGGCACTGAATCAATCTGCCAGGATACTGGCAATATCCTTGGAATCAGTATATTTAATGCCATTCTGTTGTAACTCAGAGCATGTCTGAGCATTGCCATTTAGATTCTTGACATAGCTATAGAATGCCTTGTGGTTGTCTTTGGAATCTTTGGCAATTTTATTTTCGTAACTAGCTTTGGAGGATTTTATGAGGGATCTCAGCTTCTTACTGAGGCTGGTAAGGGAGTTTTTTTTTGCATCCTGGGATTTTCCTCTTTTCTGCAACAGTTTCTTCCTTTTGTTGTAAAGTTTATTTATGGCAGGGGACCACCAGATTGGCTTTCTTTTTTTGGAGGAGAGCATCTTCACTCTGTTTGGGATGGCACGATTCATGCATGAGTGGATGTGCTCGTACAGTGCCTTAGTGTAGGATTCAGCAGTCAAACTTTCAGTTCCCATCTGCATGGGTGTCATGAAGTTTGTCACTTCTGACTTCAGTACCATGAATGTGGCTTATGTATGTATGTATACATATGTTTATATGTATATATGTTGTTGTGTCTTTCGGCTTTCCCCAGTTAGGGGTCACCACAGTGGAACTCCGGTCCGCTAATGATTGGCAGTAGATTTTTACATGCCGAGTTGCCGGCCCTGACGCACAACCTTCAATGAAGGTACGACCATTCACGCATGTCTCCACACAGAAGATGCTCTAGCTGAGAATCGAACAGGACAACATCTTACTGTGAGGCGACAATGCTACCACAGCAAAACCACTGCAGTATATATATATATATATATATATATATATATATATATATATGGGTCTATAAAACCGCAAACACCATTTGGGCGACACCAAATGGTCGAAAACGGAAAATGTTCCGCGCGTAAATGGAAATTGCCGTAGGGAAATTCTTCCCTTCACTTCAATGTAGTGCGATCTTGGAGTTGGAATATTTAAGTAGGGGGGATGTGGGGGTGCAGGGGGGCTTGCCCTCCTGCATAAAACAGTTAGTTAGACATTTGGTTTTGTAGTTTTGTTTTTTTCCGGTTTTCGCTTATTTGGTGTTGCTCAACATGCGTTCGCTGTTTTCGTCTTTCGTTCTCATAATATAGACCCTATATATATATATATATATATATATATATATATATATACATATATATATATATATATATATATATACATATATATATATATATATATATATATATATATACATATATATATATATATATATATGGATTCATATCACTTCACCTAAAGACCATTTCACTGAAACCCATTTCACTGAGAACAAATCACCTAAAGTTCATTTCACTGAAAGTTTATTTCACCTAAAACTCATTTCACTGACAAGTAGTACTCTAAGGCAAGTCAAAGGTATATGTCCTTTTCCCCACTGTAATGCGATCCTGGTATTAGTATATATAGTTAGGGTGCGTGGGGGTTGTAGCTCCCCACTTATATTGGTTTTATGTTATCTGGCTTTGTTTTACTTTATTTAATAAAAGCCAACTAGGTGAGGGGCTACGCAACCCACAACCTCCAATGTAGGAGGCTGTGCCCCCCACCGCCCTAACTATAAATACTAATACTAGGATTGCACTATAGTGACTTGCCTTAGAGTACTACTTGTCAGTGAAATGAGTTTTAGGTGAAATGAACTTTCAGTGAAATTAACTTTAGATGATTTGGTGTCAGTGAAATGGGTTTCAGTGAAATGGTCTTTAGGTAAAGTGCTACGAATTCATATGTGTATATATATATATATATATATATATATATATATATATATATATATATATATATATATATATATACACACACACACACACACACACACACACACACACACATACTATTCTTATAATATCCATATTTAATCATATTCATGTTTTTTTTATCCATTTTATCTTTGAAAATATTTTTTAGATAGTTTCCCCATAACCTTTTTACTCTTTTACATTTCAGAAACACAAGTTCGATAGTTTCTTTTTCTTCTTGACAATGTAAACATATTATATCACTTTTCTTTTTATATGGCATATTTCCTTTTACTGGGAATTTATCCATTACCAACCTCCTCAAAAATCAGGACATTCTACTTTCTGATTATACCATTTGCTGCTTAGGTTTGTTTCTTTAATTTTTTCATCTGTTAGATTTTCCCGTGTTTTACATAGTAATGTGTTATTGCAGTTATACATATATATGTCTATATCTCTCTCTATATGTGTGTGTGCGTGTATATATATATATATATATATATATATATATATATATATATATATGTTGTGCATGTACACACACACACACACACGTGTGTGTGTGTGTGTGTGTGTGTGTGTGTGTGTGTGTATATATATATATATATATATATATATATATATATATATATATATGTGTGTGTGTGTGTGTGCGTGTGTGTGTGTGTGTGTGTGTGTGTGTGTGTGTATAAAACATACATAATTTAAATCCATGCAAATGAGGTGAAATTACGATCCAGGAAGCTTGCATCTGGCTGTGCAAGACTAGTGCAATCTGCAGAAATGTACTCGGTTAGTAACCAAGTACATTTCTGCAAAATCCAAAACAGAGCTGTGACAGCTCCAAATATAGGCTGCATATCTGTCAGGAAGCATGCCAATGGCCAAGTATAAGGCCATTGGCATTGCAAACAGCCTAAATATTTAAAAAAATCAACTTCTTTTTTTTTTTTTGGCCAATCTCAGCTGTTTAAGCATAGGGTAGCGGCACGCAAACTGGATCGGGTGGAAAATAATAAAATAAACCTAAAATAAGACTCATATACAAATTCCTGAAACTAATCATTAACCTTCACATTAATCTTACTATGGATGGTGATATTCACCCTAACTCTGGTCCTTCTGCCCCAGATAGCTCAACCTCTCACTATTATAACCCTTCCAACACACCTTTTATCACAAGGTCCCTCAATTCCCTCGTTGTTTGCCACCTAAATATTAGGAGCATAAATAATCAAGTACATAATCTATATGCCCTCCTACAAATTCAATCCCCTGATATACTGTGTCTAACCGAAACATGGCTGAAGCCTGGAACCTCCGATAATGAAATCCTACCTCCAGGGTATAATGTACTTAGGTATGCCCGTGCAACTAGGAAAGGGGGGAGTGTTGCTGTCCTCTTCATATCCACCCTAAATGTAACCTTAGACCCCATTCAACCACCCCAGATCAATACAGCTGAAATACTCTTTACCAAGTAACATATTAACAAAAATAAAAGCACAAACATTATCTGTTCATACATTCCCCCAGGAAATAACATTAACACTCTATTGGTTAACTGACAACTACCCTCAAGAAACCATAGTTCTTGGAGATTTTAACATCGACTGGAACACCTGCTGCTCACAGTCTCCCACCACTCATGTAAACCTGTATGGTTTTACACAGGTCATATCCATCCTAACCAGATTAGGCAAACGTAACCAAAAAGACAGTATACTAGACTGGATACTTATCAATAGCCACCCCCAAATGGATTCATCAGGGACCATCCCTGATGACCTCAGTGATCACTTTATCACTTTTATTTGTAAACACAAATCCCACAACTCTCATCAGCCCCTCTACAGGACCATATATAATAATAAAAACCTCAACATCAGATTATTTCAGGACAAACTCAAATCATGCAACTGGTCTGCCCTAAAATACCTGCCCCTTGATGATGCTGTGGCCTACTTTAACAATACATTTCTCTCCATTCTGGATTCTCATGCGCCTGCTCATTCCACTAGGATTAAAACTAAAGTTGCCCCATGGCTCTCTAAAGATACTAAATAAAAAATCACAATCAGGAATAAAGCCTGGGCCACCTGGCGTGCCACAAAAACCCCCTATAGATCAAATCAAATATCGGCAAATAAGAAACGAGACTAAAAAATCCATCTTACTGGATAAAAGAAACTATTATATAAATCTCCAGAATAGAAACCAAAATAATCCTCAAAGATTCTGGGCAGGTATAAATAAATTACTACCACCAGGTCAAACCACCACTCCACCTCCATCAGTGTCAACCGATAGTTTGCCACAGAATGTTGCTAACGCCTTTAATAGTTTCTTTACGGAAACCATCCAAGCCCTAGCCAGCCAATTACCTTTGAACCCTACTAGCACTCAGGACATCAATCCCAATTCCCAGCCCTCCTTTAGCTTCCATCCTATCTGTACCTCTTTCATTTGCAATCTAATCAAAAAACTAAAACCTACCACCCTAGCTGCTGACCTTCTCCCTGCTGAATATTTACAAAAAGCTGCAGATAGTATAGCATTACCCATCAGCATTCTAATCAATTGGTCCATAGCTGAAGCCAAAGTCCCCTCCATATGGAAAATGTCTCATGTTATACCTCCCCATAAAGGTGGCTGCTCTACCGAACTATCAAACTATAGGCTCATAGCCATCTTGTCACCACTGGCTAAGATTCTGGAAAAATGCGTCCACAAACAACTCCTATACTTCCTAACCCAGAACAATCTACTGGCTAAATCTCAGCATGGCTTTAGACGACATCATAGCACTACCACAGCCCTCCTCTCCTTCACTAATGATATTTACCATAACAGAAACAACAACAAGTTCTCCTCAGCTCTATTCTTGGATCTTTCCAAAGCATTCAATATAGTTAACCACCGGCTGTTAATCCACACTCTGACTAATATATCCTTAGGTCACCACTCCCTTCAATGGTTCCAATCCTATCTACATAGTAGACAACAAGCAGTACTATGGAAAAATAATCTATCTAACCTTCTTCCTAACACCCTAGGTGTCTATCCTGGGTCCACTGCTATTCTCCATATTTATCAATGATCTCTACACTGTCATCCCAAATGCCAACTGCATTCAGTATGCAGATGACTCTACATTGATCTGCACTGGTACCACCAAGGATGAGCTACAGGCAAGTACTCAGTCAGCTTTCAACCTGGTTGAAAATTGGCTTGCAGGCCGATGTCTCCTTCTAAACCCCAATAAAACTAAACTGCTATTTTTCTGTCCCACGCATAAATCCCCGGTGATATCCTTCTCCATTACCTCTAAAAATGGCAATAACATCACCCCAGATGTCCACACAAAACTACTTGGGGTAATTGTAGACAACAATCTTAAATTTGATGCCCATGTAAATAAAATGATAAAAACCATTAATAAAAAACTGGGCTCAGTGCATAGAATAAAATCATTCCTTACCCCACGTGCTAGGACTGCTGTTGCCCGATCCCACCTCCTCTCCACCCTCTTCTATGCCTCTCCTATACTTGCTAACTTAAACAAAATGGAACTTAATAGACTCTCAGCCTGCTATAACAGCATAGCTAGATTCGCCACTGGGCTGCCCTACAGAACATATCACTGTATAAACCTACAAAATCTAGGCTGGCTAGAGCTATCAAGACAGATTCAGTATAACCAACTTATTATAGCTTTCAACATTTTTAACCAACTTGATAATACCCCTGCTTTAAGAAATATCATCAATCCTCACACCAACCAAAGATCACTTAGATCATCCACTAGAATTGTAGTGCAAACCACTATATCTAACAACTTAGCCGGGAACTCCACGTTTGCCAACTCGGTAGGCAAAGCTTGGAACTCCCTATCCCCAGACATCACAACAAACACTACCCTTTCTAAATTTAAGACAGACTTCAGGCAGTACTTCATGACTCAGTGGCTTTGTCCCTGTGCCAGGCCTGATTAAATACTTGGTAACACTTGTACACCTGTATCAGATTAACAATTGCTTTTTTAATTAATAGTCAGTTCAATGCTACTGTGTTGTAATCAGCTGTCTAGATGTAAAGCATCCTATTTCAGCTAACCTATACTATGAGTGTTAACTTGACTGTTTGTTATTTATGAACTTTAGAGTGTTTTATTTACATAAGTTTCCTTCTCTGTATTACTTCCTTTGGAGCTTTTCTCCCTGGGCCTCCGCTGAAAATGGACATGTATCCAGTCGGACTATCCCGGTCAACAAATGTAAAAATAAATAAATAAATAAATAAAAATAAATAAGCATTCCAACTAAAATCACTATTCTGCCATGCAGGTCAATGGCAGGCAGAAGACAACATGGCCAGTGAGTAGTGGTTGCTAACGGGGGAGGCTCAGTGTGAGACATGTAACTATGCATTAGCAGGCAATCCTATGGAAATGAGGGGAAAGATGGTGAATCCCAGTTTTCCCCAGCATGCTAGTCAGGTCCCAACACTTTAAGAGTAGGAATAGCTTGGTGCAAGCCTAGGAGTTAACTGACATCATGGGGGGGGGACGTGTCAAGCATGCTGTAAGTGGATTGGAGCCCTGTGGCTCAGGTTTGCTCCTAGCTTAGCACAGCTAAGCAAGGGGGTGTGTCTGAATCTGCCTAGCACTCTTAACATTGCCTAAGCAGGTGTGCACACCGCGCACCTGGTTTTAAAGGAAGAAAAAATAGGTTAAATCAGGAAATAGCAGCACTGTGCACATTTCAGCACTCTGTGCGGTGCTCCCCCGGACTTAAACAAGAAGGCAATTGGAAGGGAAAACAGCAGGAGGAAGGTAATCAAGGAGAACTAGCATAGCTGGCAGGTGAAATGCATCAGAATCAGCCAATTACACAGGTATCAGACCAGACCAGCCCAGCCCAGAACACTACTATAAACTATGCAAACACCTTCCCCTCCGGTTTTTCCCATACTGTACACCACCACTGTATACAAGAGGGGATCTTTTAACAAACAAACCTACAAAATGAGAGGGGCTGCAACAGGCAACATAGAACAACATGTGCAAGAGGCTGAGGGTAATGAGGATGTGAATGCTGCCAATCAACCCAGAGTGAGGAGACGAAGAAGAGTGTACAGACCCAGGATAACCTACCAGGGGCTACGGGAGCTGGATATAGTGGAGTACTATAGGGTGGACAGGGACCTCCTACAGCAAACTGTTGAGCTGGGCTGGCCTGACGCACCAAACTGATCGAGGGGAATCCATTCCAGTGGATACCAAGATATGGTAGGCCTAAGAATACTAGTCACAGGTAACTCCCAAAGCTAAACTGGGGATATCATGGGGCTCTCACAGGCATCAGCATGCAGAGTATTCCACCAGTTCCTGCCATGTCAGCACATGCCGGTGAGCACGTGTATTTCCTCAACACCCTTGTGGTGTTGGCCAGCAATATGCATCTCTTCCACCAAATAGCAGAATACCCTGAGGTAGTGGCTGCTATAGACTGCATGCACATATGCATCAAAGCACCACACTGTGATCAAGGTAGAGCCTACATCAACCACAAGGGCATCCCCTCCATCAACTGCCAGGTTGTCTGCGATGCCCAGGGCATTATAATGAATGTGAGTACTGGCTGCCGTGGAAGCTATCACGATTCCCACATTTGGAATCTGATGCAACTGTTCCAGAGATTTGCCAATGGGGACATCCCCTATGGTCACCTAGTGGGGGATGCTGGTTACACACTGGAGCTGTGGCTGATGACACCCATCAGAAATGCACACACACCTGAACAAGAACGCCATAATGAAGCACACGCACAGACCAGACTTATAATAGAGTGTGTGTTTGGGATGCTCAAGTCACGGTTGCGTTGTCTTGACAAATCCGGTGGTACCTTGCAGTACTCACCAGCTACATGTACCCAAATTGTTATGGTATGTGCCATGTGGCACAATATGATCCTGTGGAAACAGCTGCAGCAGGAACAGCATGGGGCAGGGCCACACAGCCCCCACCAATGCCAAGGCCTGCACAGGCACAGAGTAACTTGGAGTAGGAACAACCTGAGCCTGCCCCAGTAGACAGATGGAGGTGTGCCCAGTATGCCGAGGTTGTGGCAAAGAGACAATGCATAGCACATACACTGACACAGTAGGGAACCAGGGAATGACACCTCTCTCTGACTCGCACATACAGCAAAATGGATGCCAAACATGACACTACCTGTGCTCAACCATGTATAGGGAGTGTACTATATGCATCCAACATAGGCAGCCCTCCAGCACCATCCTCAATCCTGGCACACCCACAAGGTAGGTCAGTCAACCTACCAAGTCCCAAATGGAGTAGAATGTGTCATTAACTGTATCTATGGTATGGATGTGAGCATGCAAGGGAATTGTGTGGCTGAATGTTATGGCAGCAGATAGTAGACACCCATAGTGGCACCATGACATCTGTAGCACATACTGGAGCCACCATAGTAGCCAGTACTACACAGGGTGACAAAACTCACTGCAGGAAATGTGCTGGGCGACATGTGTGTCCATATGACTCACACATGACAGTCAGGGAGGTTCACATACCCAACAACAGTCTCAGCCAGCAGGGCAGGTGTAGACAAACCCAAACAGAGCCTGTGCTATGGCCTCTAAATGATGCCTGTGGGTAACCCCCCCCCCAGGCCTACACAGGCAGACTACAACAGGTCAGACAGTGGGATGTTAGTTTTGAAGGGTAAGAAGTCAGACATTAATATGTAGGGCAACCAAAGCTAAGACCTGTAGTACACTGATATGCCTCTAGTCAGTATGATAGGTTAGAATACAGAATGAAATGGAGTACCTGACATACCAGTACAGTCATAGCAAATGTGTGCATGTGCCAGGTGTGCCCCCCCATCCTATGCAGAAATGTAGAAACAGTAATGTGTGCCCCCCCAATCCTGTGTAGAAATGTAGTAACAGTCAGGTGTGCCCTCCAATCCTGTGTAGAAATGGTCAGGTGTCTCCCCCCACAATCCTATCTAGAAAGGTAGTAACAGTCAGGTGTGCCTCCCACTCCTATGTAGACATGTAGAAACAGTCAGGTGTGCCCTTCCCCCAAACCACCCTAGAAATGTAGTAACGGTCAGGTGTCCCTCCCAATCCTGTGAAGAAATGTAGAAATAGGCATGTGTGCCCCCCCCCCCAATCCTGCGTAGTAATGTAGAAACAGTCAGGTCTGTCCTCCCACAATCCTATGTAGAAATGTAGGAACAGCCAGGTGTGCCCCTTCCCCCAACCCAGCGTAGAAATGTAACAGTCAGGTGTGCCCCCCTCCCACAATCCTGTGTAGGAATGTAGAAACAGTCAGGAATGCTCCCCCCAACCCTACTTAGAAATGTAGTAACAGTCCGGTGTGCCCCCCAAACCTATTTAAAAATGTAGTAATGGTCTGATGTGCCCCCACCCAATCTGATGTACATACGTCGTAGCAGTCAGGTGTGCCCCTCCACAACCCTATGTAGAAATGTAGTAACATGTATGTGTAGGTATAATACCAGTGGAGCACAGATGCACAGAGGTAGCCAAGGTAGCAGAATAAGTTGTAGCATCTGCACAATATGCAGGTATGTGTGTGTTAGGTCGGTGTGTGTTTCATATTGTGTGAGAGTGGTCAGTATGTATGCATGTTTAGGTAAGCCCTGGTGGCCATTGCCCTCTACTGCTGACAGGGGCTAGTCCTCAACAGCAGTGCCAAACACAATACCCACCAGTATAACACAAGCTAGCAGTAAGCCATCATAAATGTATGGTGGTAATATGTGTAACCATCTGAAAGACTTACATGGCATGGTTGTTCAGCTAGATATACAAGCAGTACACAGGAGAAAGTACCCCACACATACAGTATATATTGTGTCACTGTGAAATGGACACATCCTTGTAATAGTACATACAGGTATGCATCATATTATCTGGTCCTGTAGTAGGAGATACTGGTGTTGTTTGCCCAAACACTCACAGATCACAAAGGAGGTAGGACTGATGTATTGGGAACCAACTGATGTACCTGCACATGCAAGCATGACTGGAATGCCCAATGCATATCTGTGTTTCAGATACAAGTAGTGTCCATAGCACACATGCACCCAGCTCACACAAACACCACCCACAGGTATGTCTCTGGTTGTACCCCTGCTGTGGGGAATGAGTACAATATGACCCCACCTGTATATGGCAATAGCGATAGAATGCAGCATGCAGTGCAGGTGTGTCACTAGCTGTAGGTAGCACCCTGCCAGCATCCACACCACCTGATCAAGACTGATAGAAGCTATTGGCATGAACACCAAGCACACCTACCCTGTCACCCCAGGGGACTATACTGTATGGTGGTCTGAGAATGTAGGACTGACAGAATGCAATGGTCTGCCACATCTGGCCCGCATCAACACCCAATGGCCCACAGGCCTCTGCCAAGGGCCTGCGTCTCACACGAACTGCCAATTCATGTTAATTCATGGACACCCAAATAACAACACAACACACTCCACATAAGCCATGTGCAAGACCATGTGGATAAACCACAGTAACATGTCCATGTTCCAGTGCATGAATTGTGGACCAACACCAACACTCAGCTGTGATGGGGTGATATGCACAGGGAAAGTATCAGAGAATGTATGCGTAATGTAAGGAAGAGGATAGAATAACAGGGGGTGGGAGCGTGGGCAGCATGGAATGTGCAAGGTCCAGCACAAAGCTGTGTGCACACTATCCCTGGCTGTAAACACATAAATAGGTGGCTACATACGTACCTGAACACCACAGTAAGGGTAATGTCCTGACTCATGGCCCCTGCCTCTGGGTAACCTGTGTGAATCTGTACAGCTGTGAGGTATTGCCATAGCAATATAAGGCCATACTGACATGTTGATGGATGTACAAGTATGGGGTCCTCTGCCAGGACTGTACCAAGGTGCTGAACTGGATACACAGACCCAGCTGCAAGTGTCTGCAGCTCCCGCACCAGGATGCCATAACCTACCATGAATATGTAGGTGTCTGCCCACAATACCACACAAAGCTGCAGTCACCCTTGTCCCCCAAGACATCACTGTGAGCAGGAATGTCCACCTGACAGTACATGAGGGCAGAAAACATCGCAGTGTATAACAGTATACATGTCTGAGTATCTCTGCTAACTGCAGTACCATGTAGGTGAAGCAGCACAGACACAATCACCTACAGTACACACTATCCCCTGCACACTTTGTCCCCGTATATTGCCAAATGATTGACAGATACCCTGCAGAAACATTTTGCTACCTGTAGATGTGCAACACAAAGGTCTGCTCTGGAGTACAAACTACCTGGATTCAATCCACACATGCAAAACAGAAGGCCGTACTGGGCATGCTCACACACTTAGAGAAATGAAGGCAATGTCAGACAATGTCAGACAGCATACTGAAAGATCATACTGGGCATGCTCACACACTTAAACAAATGAAGCTCATGTCTGCAAACAACAGTGGACCAGACATATCTGACAGTTGCAGATGTTAGTGCAAACACTCCTTGGTATGCACCACTCATGTTTTGCACATAGAGTGGATAGGAATACAGACATATATGCAAAGACAACACACTATAATAAGCCAAAATTAGAACTACATAGATTTGTGGAAGAGAGTGACTGTGACAAGGAGCCATCCATTATGAGGACTGTCCAACCCAGCAAACAGCCAAATGGCTACAACCACATGAGGTTCAGATGTCACTCACTGTATATACTAGCCACAGGTATCTGTCAGCATTACAGACTACGTGGTGCAAGTGCTAGATATGCAACCTGACTGTACAGGGAAGTAGTCATCTCGCAACTGTATACCCGTACCTGTGGAATGTAACCCTGTGTGTGCTGCATGTGGTGTGTCAACCTCTAGATGAATGGGTTATGGCCCATGCACACACACTGCCCTCCCCATAGCCCTACCATGACAAGGCTGCTGAGGTCATCCACTTTGAAATACACCTTTGGGAATGTTGTAGCCCAGTAATCTCCATGGTGCATCCTGTAATTGCGTACTGCTGTAGTGTGAGAAACTAGTTAGGTAGGAGTTCTAATCTCAGACATGGCAACTCTGTGTGTGTGTGTGTGTGTGTGTGCGTGTGTGTGTGTGTGTGTGTGTGTGTGTGTGTGTGTGTGTGTGTGTGTGCACGTGTGTGTGTGTGTGCCTGTGTAGAGAGCAATGCCTTTTAGGCTAGTCAAACTCGCTACAATTTGCATGCCCTACTTTGGCAAGGCTGCTGCTTTCATCCACCTTGAAATACACCTTTGGGAAAGGTCTAGCTCAGTAATCTCCATGGCACGTCCTATAATTCTGTACTGCTGTAGTGTGATAAACTAGTTAGGTAGGAGTTCTAATCTCAGACATGGCAACTGCGTGTGTGTGTGTCTGTCTCCATCTGTGTAGAGAGCAATGCTTTTTAGGCTAGTTACAGTCACTACAATTCAAATGCCCTACTTTGGCAAGGCTGATGATGTCATCCACTGTGAAATACACCTTTCAGAAAGCTGTAGCCCAGTAATCTTTGTGGCGTGTCTTATAACTGCGTACTGCTCTAGTGTGATAAACTAGTTAGGTAGGTGTTCTAATCTCAGACATGGCAACTGTGTGTGTGTCTCTGTCTGTGTAGAGAGCAATATCTTTTAGGCTAGTCACACTCAGTACAATTCAAATGCCCTACTTTGGCAATCCTGCTGATGTCATTCACTGTGAAATACACCTTTGGGGAAGGGGCACTCCAGCAATCCCCATGGTGCGTCCTATAACAGCATCATGCTGTAGTGTGATATAGAAGTCTTGTAGGGGTTCTATTCCAACACATTGCAGTTGTGGATGTTTTGTGTGTGTCTATGTCTGTGTAGGGAGCAATGCATTTTAGGCTAGTCACACTCAGTACAATTCAGATGCCCTACTTTGGCAACCCTACTTATATCATTCACTGTGAAATGCACCTTTGGGGAAAGAGTACTCTAGTAATCTCCATGGCATGTCCTATAACTGTGTACTGCTGTAGTGTAATATACTAGTTAGGTAGGAGTACTAATCCCAGACATGACGTGTGTGTGTGTGTGTGTGTGTGTGTGTGTGTGTGTGTGTGTGTGTGTGTGTGTGTGTGTGTGTGTGTGTCATTCGTATCCTGTGTGGAGGTGGTTGTGAGTGTGTAACAACCAAACTCAATGTGGAACGGGTTTTGCAAACTTTTTTATGGTGGCCCTAGTATATATCACAATGCCCACCGTACAGGAATAACAGATGTGAAATAGCTGAGAGGCTGGGGTGCAAATCCATACCCCTACATGTGACATCAATGCTGGCTGAACTACGCTATCAACCCTTGTATTACCCAGGGAACACTCTCAATCCATGTCTCATACACACACATACACACACACACACACACACACACACACACACACACACACACACTTGCCTAGGCAACACCCGCTATGTTGGTAGTACCCTGCATAATGCCTACTGATAGTAACCATGGTGTGATTGCAGTGGGCTACAAAGGGCATGGCACCCCATCCATCAGTCTAATAGGCATGTACATGCTGAAAGTGCACCTCCCCCGTGTTCCCCACTGGACACCTGCAACACCTGTGGTGCCAGCAAATGTGACCCACAAAGGACATACCATGCCTGAAACACAAGCCCTGTATGGACAGATGCCACTGACACCAGGGAATACCAATATCATGCTATCAATGTAGGTGCAGGGGCAACCTGCTGTCCCTTAACAGTTCCCACCACATGAGGTCAGGACTGGCACATCTGATGATAACAATCTGTGTACACAACATGGTCCAGATACCCCAGGTACAGTACCACATTTCACTGTACATGCATGTGGGAGGTGTGTATATCCCAAACACCATCCATGTTATGGACTAAGGAACACATACATGGCAAGCAATGCACAGCATTGGCCACACCAATAGTCACCCAGGTGACTGGATGGTGAATACAATACCCACCTGTGTGAGCAAATCCCGACACTACACCCCTGAGCCACAATGTAGACCATTGTCATGTGACCTGATGCCAAGATATACCCATCACCTAGCCTTGGCTGTCTGGCACCATCGATCACTACACGCCCGTGAAGCAATGCACCCATACATGTCACTACTGGCACCTGTGTCTGTGTGTGTGTTGTATGATGCGTATGACCGCATTCACACTCACTACAACCCCCATTGGCATACTGAAGCATGCTGTCTGATGTCAGACACCTCCACATACCCTTTGCCCATATAACCTCCCTATGACCCCTGTGGTGCATGTGATACCTACACAGTACTGTGTTGTGGCAGTCCCAGTAGTGATGAGTTGTATTCCTGGCTCTGCCAAGTGTGTCAATGTGTGTGCGTCCCTGTGAGAGTATGGCTGTGTTGACACTCACACCTGTTCATGCGGACAGGCACGTGTACTACACCTACCGTGTAGCTACCATATCCCTGTTGCAGATGTCACTCACCATCACATATATGTTCTGAGGGCTCTTCAACATGTAACCTATGTGGTGCATCCAATAACTGCATGGACATGTGATAGCACTACATAATCATCAGGGATTTGATACCCTATACTGGTAGGTGTGTGACACAAACATGCTTAAGTTTTAGTCTCCCAACCCTCCCTGACTTTTCATTGCCTCTGTCTAATCTCTCTCTCACTCCAACTCTGGTGGATGTGGAGACTTACACCTGCTTTGCTTAGGCAGCAGCATGTGTATTTTATGTGATGCTCATGATCAGCTGATGGCCTCTGCACAAAATGCAGCCCTCCTCTAGCTGACTGCATGTGGAACAGCTGTGGTAACATTCCCATAGCCATTTGCATGGAAACACACTCCAATATCTAGGAACATCTTGTTGGTGTTGGGCCTTTCATTCACTGTGAGCAGGAACTCAGTCTGTTGTATGGCAAACAGCATCTCAGATGGATTGCGGATTTACCTCTAACAACATACACTGTGGAAATAGGCCAACACACAGGAGGGGGATGTGCCTGACTTGACTATAGACTGTAAGTGCTGCTATACTGCATTTAGAGTAACGTTTGTTTAACAGGGTGTGTGTGGATATGGCTGTCCTACATGTTTTAATACCTGCCATGTCAGTGCTATGTTTATGAGGGACTCCCCATGTGTAGGGTCATCTGCAGACTGGGCAGTGTGTGGTGCCTTTTGTTTCATGTGTTACCCACAGAGCACCTATCTGTGAACTGCAGAATGTAGTGTGAGGATTGCAGTCTATAGATGGTGACAGCTGTGAGAGTTACTGACTTCATATCCTTCATAGGACATATATTGCAACAAACTTTGTTACAACAGTAAATGTATGAGGTTATCACAGCAACATATTAATATTGGCCCTGTGTATGTGCCTCCAGCCCCAACCCTGTCAACCTTTGTACATATGTCATGCAGTAAGGGGTGCATATGTGCTGTACACCATAATTAGTGACATCATATCTGTTAACAAGCCAGTGAGATATCAGACTGCTACACATGTTATGTATAGTAGGGGTTATATTTGATTACATAACCTGGACATTCTGTGGTTGTGTGTACAGTACTGAGATCTGTGTACTTATAGTGACTGTCAACAGTGTGTGTATTGTTAATATGTACCTTGGCCTGTGTAAAGACTGTGGTAGATGTCATTGCTCTTGGTCCTGTTCTATCTGATGTTACATGCTGCTCCACTGTATGTTACCCTATCGGCTTACATGTTTGTAGGGCCATACACGCACATGTCCCATACCACAGACAGGCATCAGACCACACTGTGTAGTGGCACAGTATATGTAGGGTTAGTGTGTGAGTGGCATATATGAGGTTGGTGTCGAACAGATAGTCCACATACTGTAATATTACACTAGCTTACCATATGTGGCTGTGGCTGTGTTCACATTGGTTGTGGTTAGGCACTGTCACACAGGTGTATGTAACTCTGTGCTGTGGCATGCCTGTAGAGCCTGCTATATATGCCGGTACATGTGCACTCCCCCATAGGAAATGTAGGCCAGTGTTGAGCCAGTCTGCCTGTAGCCTGCACAGTGCTTTGTTACATGCCTAGCAGCTTAGTGTACTTACCCAGTGAGATGTGATGTCCAGATACTTGCCGGATGTACTGCTGCCAGGCCACCCATAACGGTCATGTATGTCAGACAGAGCAGTGAGATGCTGTACAGATGTAGGTCAATATCTAGTCGGTAGTATGTGGCCATGGCACCTCTGTACCAGCAGTTATTATGTGGCAGGACAGACAGGGGTGTGTGAATGCATAACCTATGGGGGCAAATGTATACCAGTAGTCACATGTTATACCCATCTACATGGCTGTCAACATCCACATTGTCAGGATTGGTCCACGTCTTGCACTAAGGGGTTATGTGTATACCTCTGGACTGTCCAGAGTGTGTCGGACTCTCCACATATATTGGCCAATATCTCTGCTGTTGTCCACAGAAGCATTACATGCTAGCAGTGGTACTGTACTGTGATGTCCTTAGGATGTCTGTCAGTAGCCAGTGGCGCACATGTTAAAAGCAGATGTGACCTCCCACACACACCATGTCTGTGAAGACAATCCCTATTACAGTAGCAATAGTCTACAAATGTACCTACTATACACACCTGACATCCCCATGCACTACAGAGTTGGGACTATAGGGGCTGAGGTAGGGCTACACTCCATGTTCAAGACATATGGTGTAAATATATGTATATATAATTATCTAGATATCTATATAGATATATACACATATACATATCGACATATATAGATGGATATGTATATATATATATATATATATATATATATATATATATATATATATATATATAAATATATATATAAATAAATATTTAACACCCAGATATATACATATACAGAGCAATATATGTGTACACATATACAGATAGCGATACATATGCACATATATGTATGGATATCTGCATATATATATTGACTGCGGTGGTGGTGCTGTGATAGCATTGTCGCCTCACAGTTAGACGTTGCCCGTTCGATTCTCAGTTAGAGCGTCTTCTGTGTAGCGGCATGCGTGAATGGGCATTCCTTCATTGAAGGTTGTGCATTAGGCCCGGCAAGTCAGTACATAAAAATCTACTGCCAATCATTAGCGGACCAGAGTTCCACTGTGGCGACCCCTAACCGGGAAAAACTGAAAGACACAAACAAACAAATCTGCATATATATTGACAGTAGTAGGTATATCAGAATGGATATGTATGCACATATAGTTATAGATATCTACATATATACCAACATAACTAGGCATATCTGTACACATAGGATGTGCATACATATATAGCTATATAGACATATATCTATATATACATATACGTATATCTATATAGGTACATAGGTTGGTACTAGGCTATTGGCCCTAGGGCCTATACAAGCCTAGCTATAACAATTCCCTGGATATTTCTTCCCACAATATTTACTTCCCTGGTCCCCTGTCTAGCAGGGCAACTGATATGATCCCCGGGGTGAATTTCCTATTTCCCATCCAATCGTCAAGGTTCCTTTTGAAGAGGGCCAAGGAGGCACTCTGCTTGACATGTATGGGCAGTCTATTCCAGATTATGGGGAGTCTCTGGGTCAGGAACCTATTCCTCCAGCATGTTTTGTTCATTGTGATGACAAGATTTAGATCCCTGGAGCTCTGAGGGATTGGGATTTCTTTAAGTGGAGCATGTCCAACAGCTCAGGGTTTGACATGGCCTTGTATGTTAAGCAGAGATCACCTCTGAGTAAACGATATGCCACAGAGTATAGCTGGAGATTTTTTAGATGGTCAGTATAGGACATCTGCTTTAGGCCTGTGATTCTTTTAGTGAGGTATTTATATATATATCTGTATCTGCATATATGTTTCTGTGTACATGTATCGTAGGGATGTTGATAGCTTCCACATTGTACATTTCCTATGGGAGCGAGACTGCACTGCATGATATGTTACCAATACCAGCCTTACATCATACAGGTGGGATGTAGTACTGTTAACATCTTGTGCCCATGTTGTGTCAGATCCTGGTTATGGGATCTGCAACACTTGGTAGTGTATTGCAGGGTGGACATGTTTGGCTGTGGGGGTATACCTATTCGTTCAAGACGTATATTGTTTGGGGCCTTTCAACTCCATTAACGGTGCATGTGGACATATATATTTTAGTTATTTTCCCATTGTTATCTACAGATGTATGTCTGTATATACCTATATAGATACATATATCTGCTTACATAAATATAACTATGTCCGTATATACCTACATAGCTATATATATCTGCTTACATATATATAACTTGCTGTATATATTTTGACATGTAGATGTAGACATATATATCTATAGATGTAGGCATTTGCATGTATATATGTTTAGATATATATATATATATATATATATATATATATATATATATATATATACACACACATATATAGATATGTTGTATCTGTTTAGATATTAATATATTCACATACACACATACATGTACATGTTGGAATACATTTTCTGTACTGTTGAATGACTGGACTGGATGAAATGTTTGTGAATACATCAGGGTTATGTATATCTGACATGACTTAGTGGTAAATCTCTTTGTCTGTGGTGTGCAGGGTCCTGGGTTCAAACCTTGCAGAGGCTGCTTATTTTGTTGCTGGGCAGAACAAGGGTCATTGGATACAGTGTGATTAAGGCACTTTTGAGCAGTTGTAAGTGGGTTTGCGGAGAGGTAAGCACTGCTAACTTCCGGTTAAAGTTTCTTATAATCAGTTCGCTTCTAAATTGCTTAACCAGTGTAGGCATTGCTTACCTCCATGCAAACAAGCTTAAACCTGCTTACTGCTGCTTCAAAGTGCTTACTCCTGCTTACCCCCATGCTAATTTCTTTAAAAGAAAAAAAAAAGGGGTTGATAGGAAAGTGGTGAAAAAAGGGGCACAAAGAGGGAAAGACAGTAGGGAAACTAGCCAGGGATGTGCAGGAAGGGTGGAGGGAAGGTCCATAGTTGTCCATTTCTTCTACAGCAACAGCTGGCATATACACTGAATTTGGAGGTAGATTTGGACACTCAAACCCCTGGGTGGGAGTGAGGACAACAATAATAAGTTGTGATGCCAATTAGACTGGATTACTTGTGTCTAGTGGACACGTGTGCAAAATGGACAGCTATGTATGGGGTGAGATTTTTTTGTGGGAACAGATTGCCCTTTTTTATTCAGGTGAGATTGGGATGTTGGGGAGGGGTAGTAGGTATATTTGGGGAAGTAGGTTGGGTAGGTTAACAGACAAGACAAACAAGATGCATACAGGGGTGGTATATGACACATGTGGGGGGTAAACACCTTGATGGGGTGGGATGTTGGGAAATTGGAAGCCCACGAGCCACGTAGTAGAAACAGTGGGACTGAAGTCCCCACACATGGGCAGTCACCACTGCACCTTCACAGCCCTGATGGTAGCTGTGCTGGGGGCTGAGTTGCAGAGCCAGACTGATGCTCTAGTTGCGACTTGCAGCCCTTGAGCTGGCGTAGAAGATCACCAAGCTGCTGGTTGATCTCTCTATGCACCACAACCCCGACCTGGCGACGGGTGATAGGTGCCTGTCCGCACCTGCTCCCGGGGGGGGGGGCAAACCCCATCCCCTGAGGCGGTTCCACCGAAGGTGGTGCAGGACCAATGGACAGGGAGGTCCCAGGTCAGGCCCCAGACATGCTGGTGGCCAGTGCCACGACCAGCTGAGGTGGGCCAGGTGGGTCTGCTGGGACCGGCCTTCCCAAGTGTGCTATAGTGTTTAGATTTCATCATGTTTGGGTCAGTAATAGACAACACGTCCCAGGGTAGGTATAACAGGATGCATAGATATTCCCATTAACCCAGACACCAGATACAGAACAGTTGCATAGCAAACAGAACACATGCATATATGGGACCACAGCGGTAATAAGAACAGCATGCAGGTACATTGATAGCACCATGCCACCAATGTTGGAATAATTCAGTATAGCACATACATGGGAACCATTTAAAATATTTATCAAACAATTGGACATTATCATAACATAGGTGTCATTATGTACCTGTTGGGGTGGGTGTGTTGATTATTATTGGAGATATGGTGGGGGGGAGAGAAAGATGTCATTTACCAACTAGTATATTCCTGTAGTCCACATTACTTTCCTAGTCAGTGCTGTTATCTGTACCTTACAAGTCTTACTACACTACCCTATAGCCTTACTAAGGACAGTGATATGGCTGTTGTCATCATTACACATGCACTGGTTTTACCTGCAGTATACACCTCTTACTTGGCATACCTGTGGAGGGAATGTTTGTTAACACCAGCTAACTTTTTCTACACATACTCCACCACATGCTGGTGTGCCAGGACATATCTAGAATATTGCCCTTTTCCACCTTTAGTGACTTGACACACACATGTACATGCTTTCTTATACAGTTATATTATGTAGCACAGTGTGGGTGACTGTGATCAGTGATACTTTATTATTCAGAGAAACTGCAACACTCACAATTCCCTACAATAGCAGAGTGAACAGTACCAGTACAGGTTATAATGGTCTTTATTTCTCTGCACAGTGTTCGTATCCGACGTACCTGTTGGAGAAAATTTTGTTAGCACTACCTGACTGTTGCCACACAAGGTTCCAGATTACACATTAGTATTATGCACGTGCATCTCACTCTGTTACTGTACACACTCTGGTCACAGCTTGACAACATGGGAGTGTAGATAGGACATACTTTAAATATATGTCCTAACAGTTTCTGGGGTTGCTACAGTGACAGGTTTGTTCCCATAGATGTTTGACAATCACTTGTATTCCCTGTTTTCTGGCTAAACATCTGGGATCATCCCACGAATTTACCAGGGGGACGGGCAGCAGATAATGGCCCATATACTGGACATTCTGGTCTCATCTGTACAGTTGTGGGGTATTATTCTGTATGCAGCCTACATCCACTCCCAGGATTCAGACCATGGCTATGTCTGTTACAACTTAACACTGTCCATCACAGTTGTGTCTGCTATATAGATATTGCTGTATATCTCTTATCTGCTTTCTGCCTTATTAATCCCCTGTGCTTTTGCATTCTGACCTTGTATTACAACACTCTTATACAGATTTGGTAGACAGCTATATGTTGTAGGACAGTGTGGGTGACAGTGATGTGTAATACCTCATTATTCAGAGTAACTGCATCAGTCGCACTGCCGTACAATACCAATGTAAACAGTACCAGTACTGGGTATCATTCTTATATTCCTGGGCACAGTGTTGGCATCTGACAGACCTGTGGGGGAAATGTTTATTAGCACTACCTGAATGTTCCCACACACAGTACCAGATTCCACATTACTATTATGCACATACATTTCACTTTGTTACTGTACACACTCTGAACACAGCTTTACAAGTTGGGGTGTAAATAGGACATATGTGGCTTCTTAGTATCATAAGGTATTGGGGAGTTGCTAGTGTGCCAGCTTTGTTCTCATAGATGTGTGTCAATCAGTTGTATTTCCTGTTTGCTGCCTATACATCTGGGATCATCCCACTGATTTCCCAGGGGGACAGGTTGATAGGCAACAGATATGGGCCACTTTACTGGACATTCTGGACATATCTGTACAGTTGTGGGGTATAATTCTGTATGCAGAGTTCTACCACTGGCAGGATTCGAACCATGGCTGTGTGCGCTAAAAAAAAATCAACAGTTCACATCTCAGTTGCATGTGCTATTCAGGTTTTGCTGTCTGCATTTTCCTTGTTTTCTGTCTGTGTGTCCCTCAGTTGTACTAAATGGCCCCTGGGGATTGCACCTGTCATATACAGGCATTCCTACACATTCAATTTATGGTGCACAGTGTGGCTAACAGTGCTTAATACCACAGTACTATTGCTAATCTACATTACCATATGATACCAGAGTATACACATGCAGTCCAGCAGTTTGACCTTTATTGTCAGGTTATTACACTTTTATTGACATATAAATGGTATGAGACTCTTCCTGCTATATTCTCTAGTTTATGCTGTACTTACTTTGAAACATACAGGTTTTATACAGGCAATTAACTTATTACTACTTTTAGTTTTATTTCCTATGGCAGTAAATGCATGAGTATTACTGACCTGCCTCGCATTGCAACCTCACCAGGCAACTGACGTGGGCTTCCTGGTTCGCGGCCCACTCCATTGCAGCTGTGGGGGACATAAGAGGAATATTTAGCCATACCGATCCATGATATACCTGAGCTGGCAATTATTATTACACACATAGTGGGGTGATACTTGCACATGACTGGAACATCCCCTGCCGCTCTATCCTCTTGGATCCACTGGTCCAAGAGGTCCCCCTTATGCTGCTTCAGGTCGGTATAGTGGTGCCTGACCTGCTCACCAGTTCGGGGTATGCCAGTGGCACTGGGTGAGGTCACGGGCGAGACAGTCCCAGGCCTCTGCCTTATATTGGGAGCCCTGGTACTGGCCCTGCAGCAGTCTCTGATCATGGTCTTTGACAAAGAGCCCTGCCATGACCTTGGACTCCTGGATGCACCAGCGCTGCACCCAAAAGCACACACCTTGTCCCCTTATTGCCATTGAGCCTGCAAGGGGAAGCTACAACCAGTTATGGGATGTATTCCTGTCTCTTTGGTTTAAGTAGGGCCGATTTCCCGCACTTTTCTGTGATTGGCCAGTTTTGAAAACGCTAAGCTATGGGCAAACCTGCTTACCAAAAGTTTGCATTATTTAAAGGGGCATAACACTGGGCACATTAAATTAGCTGGCCTACACATTGCTTACACCTCCTAAGCTGGCCTGTGCAATGCTTAGCGTTGCTTACATTCAACTTTGCATTATAATTCCTTTCTGGCACTGATGCCTGGTATCCATGATTCATGTGTACGTACACCGTATGGGGTCCTTGTGTTTTTACAGTTACACCTGACTTCTGGCCTTACTGATGTACTCCGGTTCATATATTTATGTTATGTAGTGGGTTAAGGCACACATGTCTGTATACGGATTACTTTCACAGGTTCAGTTTGGTTTTACTATGGTGAGGACTAGTTTGCTGATACTTCATTCTTCTGTACTTCTGTTATGGCCTGTTAGTTAACTACTGTAACTATGCTGTATAGGGTCCTGGGTTTGAGACCTGCATGGCTGTTTATTTTGCTGATGGGCAGAACAAGGGCCATTGGATACAGAGCGATTAAGGCACTTTTGAGCATTTGTAAGTGGGTTTGCGCGACGGTAAGCACTGCTAACCTGCTGTTACATCTGCTTACAGAGAGTTAGCTTCAGAATTGCTTAACCAGTGTAGGCATTGCTTACCGCCATGCAAACAGGCTTAAACTCACTTACTAATGCTTAAATATGCTTACTACTGCTTATTGGTGCTTAAACTTGCTTACTAGTGCTTTATTCATTATGACACTGACACCTCACATGTGCATTTACTGCAGTACTCCAACTCATAAAAATATGTTATTTAGTGGGTTATGCAATATAAATATTACTCATAATGTGTTTTGGCATGGAAAATGGAATGTGCTGCAGTGGGACTCGAACCGGGAATGCCTGCTCGTAAGGCGAATGCTCTGCCCACTACACTATTGCTATGGTGCTTCATTTGCATATATCTTCCTTGTTAAACTCTTTAGCCATTTCAGCTGCATTAACCATAGCTAAGCGATGGGCACACCCGCGCACCTACGGTTCTGCTCTCAGACACTCCCCCTGCACTCTTACACACTTCGTGTAAGACTAGGAGCTCTGGCAGCGCACCTCATTACTATGCATTGTGCGCTGCCATCCTGCTCCTAAACGGATGACTCCATCCAGGACTAAGCTAGTCCTGCACGGAGAAATAGTAAATCCGGGGGTCTGTTTTTCCCCCAGTGAATTGTACTTTATTATTTATTTATTAACATTTGTTAACCGGGTTGGTCCAGCTGGGCTTGTGGCCCATTTTCAGTGGAGACCCAAGGAGAAAAGCTCCAATACAGAAACAGTTTACAGACATTAAAACATTTGACTCAAAAGTATGACAAAAAATCAGTTAGACAAAAAGTTAAATATACAAAGGAGTAATGCATGCACAAGGGCTGTACACATCATGTTTTTACAGAGTAACAATATATATACATATACACATCCATTTTTTTCAGCAGTAATGGTTTGATTAGAGTTTAGTAAGTATTGGCCTGAAGGCGTACTTGAGTGTAAGGGGAGGGATTGGTAAAGGTATGTAAGAGGGGAGAGGGGAGGTTATGTTGGGGTATGGCAGTGGCAACATTTGGAGTTAAGTAAATGAAGTTTGAGTTTTTCTTTGAAGTGTGCTGGGTGGATGATGGAATGTATATCAAGTGGAAGCTTGTTCCAACCATGGGCAACTGAGTGTTTATATAGTAGTTTACCTACTGTTTTATGGGGTTGGTAGATGTCCAGTAGTGGTTGATTAGAAGTACAGAGAGTCCAAGGTGGAGTATAGATAGATATGAAGGAAGAGGGAGCAGGACATGAAGAAGGTTTGTGGAGAATGAAGTGTAACATTTGGAAGTTGAGTTAGCAGTAGTAGTTGCGGGAATTCAAGCCACTGGAGAGAGTTTAGGGCAAGGCAGTGATGAGAATTGTATGGAGAGTTTGTGATAAATCTAGTTATTTTATGGTATATTTGTTGAAGTTTGTTCAAGGTTGTAGTTTGGATGTTGGTAAGCACTGGGGCAACATGTAGAAGGGAGGGGAGGAGTAGAGGTTGTGTAATGGAGAGTCTGGCTTTAGCAGTTAGAAATCTTTTGTTGTGATACAGTAAGCCAAGTTTCTGGTGTGTCTTTTTTTATAACTTGGAGCATGTGAAGGTTAAATTTGAGTTCATCATCAATGATAACGCCCAGGAGTTTTGTGTGAGCTTCGGGTAGGATTGTAGTGTTGTTAGAGGATGTAATAGCAAAGGTGGATTTGTAGTGAGTGAGAGATTTGGGCAGAAAGAGTAAGAGTTTGGTCTTTTTAGGGTTTAGGATAAGAAGGTTATTGGATAACCACTGTTCTGTGGAAAAGAAGGCTTCTTGAGTTAGAGTATGGAGTTCAGAGATATTGTCAGAGATGGAGATGAGAGTTGAGTCTTCAGCATATTGGATGGATCATTGGTAAAGACATTGTGCAGGAGAGGACCCAGGAGTGAACCTTGCGATACTCCAGTTGGGACAGGTATAAATGGAGAAGAGGAAGGGAGCCATTTGACAAATTGCTGCCTATAGGATAAGTAACTGGAGAACCAGGCAAGGGAGAAAGAAGACAGATTAAGATTTGCTAGTTTAGATAGCAGTAGAGGCTTGGAGTCTGTATCAAAGGCTTTGGAAAGGTCAAGGACGAGAGAAGATATGAGTTTAATGTTATCTAGGGCCTCAGCAATGGTATGTGTGAAGGAAAAGAGGGCAGTAGTTGTGCTGTGTTTAGGACGGAAACCATGCTGAGTAGTTGGAGAAGGTAGTTGAGAAGCTGGGAGTGAATGCATTTTTCGAGAATCTTAGAGAGGGGGATAGAATGGCGATGGGGCAGTAGTTAGATGGCTCTGTAGAGTTTCCACCTTTATGCAGGGGAATAGTAAAGAAGGATTTGCATAGGGTAGGGACAGTGGATTCCTGAATAGATCTATTGATTAGAATAGATACGGGATAGGCAATGGAATCAGAAGAGAGTTTGAGGAAGGTAGGTGGTAGATTGTCAGTGGAGGGAGAGCAGGGTTTGAGTTTTGTAGAAGAGATTTGATGCAGGAAGTATGAACTGGGTGAAAAGAGAATAGATTTTTGTTGGGAGGAGTAGGGAGAGAAGTAGTGCTACAGTTGGAAGGTTTGAGCGTTTGGATGGTGTCAATAAAATGTTTATTGAGGAGGATAGCAGTTTCCAGAGGGGATGTGTTTAGGTAATGGCAGGGGTTAGAGGGACATCCAGGGGAAAGAATACTGTTAAGAGTAGAACAACATTTCCTAGGGTTGGATTTGCTGTTGAGCTGAGCAGAGTTATAGTAGGCCTTTTTGTCATTATTAGTTTGTTTCTTAGTAAAATTCCTAAGCTGTCTGTATTTGTGTAGCAGAGGTAGATCCTTTGTTTTGATCCAGGCCTTCTAAGCACTAGCTCTTTTGTGCATAAGGAACATTGTTTCTTTGGAAAGCCAGGGAGCATAATTGGATTTTATTCTGATCTTCCTAGAGGGGACAATGGAGTTCAGAGTATTCAGAAAGATGCTATTGAACATATTGACAGCATCATCGAGAGGGCTTTGTCTGAGGATGGACCAGTCTATATTAGAAAGGATGGAGCTGAATTGGCTATATTGAAGTTAGTGAGTTTGTGACAATCCCTGTAAAGGTGGCGTTTGGGGGGTTGGGTAGTGTATCTTAGGACAGAGTTGGGGAGGTGGTCACTAAGGCAGTCAGGTAAGGTAGTGAGGTTGTGGTAGTAGTGTGGTGAGTTGGTAAGTATCCAGTCAATTATGGAGCTTATAGATGAGTTTTTGTGTAGGTGGGTGGGGAAAGATATCAGTTGATGGAAGCCATGAAGGTTGATACTAAGTTGTGGAGAGTCTGTTTTAAGTTTGGATCAATCTAGGTTGACATCTACTAAGATGAGGGTTTCATAGGGAATATTTTGGGAAAACCAGAATGGGATATTCTCTAAAGTGGACAAATTATTTCCAGGAGGGATATATATATATATATATATATATATATATATATATATATATAAGCAACAGCAAATTTTTTGTGAAGATTGAGATGATAATTTAGGATAATAAGTTCAGCTGGGTGGAAGTCAGGGATGGGTGTGGGGAAAAGTGATAGGTTGATGCTATTGGAGTGAAGGATGGCTACACCACCCCCTTTTTTGGGAATCTGTCAGAGCAATAGATATTATATCCTGTCGGAGAATTTCATTATTAGTGATATGTGGCTTACGCCAAGTTTCTGCTAAGGATAGGATGTGAGGGGTTGTATGGGCTAACCAGGTATGAAGCTCAATGATTTGGTTTGTTAGGCTTTGGATGTTTAGTGAGTATGTAGAGAGGTGCTTGGATAAGGATGAGTTTGGTGAATGAGGCTGGGGATAGTAAGATGTGTGTGGAGATGGGGGGGAGGTAGAAGGCAAGAGTGGTATGTGGCTGTGTACTTACATCTTTATTCCCAAATTTCATAACAGCTGTAAGAAAACATTTATATGGTATAGCATTGTTTTAACCCCATAATAAAGAAAGTGCTAACTAGGAACAAGTAATTGAAGATTTTTGCTGTTGCAAGATATTTTCTTCACCAGGAAGTTGCACTTAGGAAAGCTAACCGCTTGCCTCCAGTGCCACACCTTGTGAAGAATGACACCCAAAAGCAGGTACAAAGGCAGTTACACAGATGGCAGGTCTTAAAGGAAAGATGAGGAGAAAGGCAGGTGTTTTAGTGGGCAGCAGCAAAGAAATTATGGTACTTATGTATTATCGCAACCAGATTTTCGCGGTAATAGCACTTGCTTCCCGATCATGACAAATGTTAGTTAATGTTGTTAAAATATAATATAGTGTGTTTTCTTTTAACAGTACTCCTTATTTTCTGGACTGCTATCGATACAATGTGCAAGACATGCTGTTGTTCTTTCTTAATGGTGTTTACTGGCACATCGTTCAATGGGCAGACTTGCAGGAAGCGACACGGGTGCCAGTAGAAAGAACAGCAGCATGTCTTGCACGTTGTACTGATAGCAGTCCAGAAAATAAGGTGTATTGTTAAAAGAAAACACTCTGTATTACATTTTATCAACATTAACGAACATTTGTCATGATCGGGATCGAAGTGCTAAGAGGCATTGTGTTTGATTTCCAAATAAAATCAGCTCAGTCATGTCATATATGTTGAAATTGGGGGTAAAAAGGGCCAAAACATTGCAGCGAGGGTGCCAAATTCAAAAAAGATGCATATATCTCTGATCCGACAACTTTCCACTACGCTTAAAAAATGCACATGTAAATAAATAACCGCATTCCTCAGAAGCCTGAATACCTGCTGTTAATTGCAAGCCGCTACTGAATGCCTTAACCAATTCTTGCATTCAGCTACTGCGGTAAAGGATGCTACAGCAGCCCTGACAATTGAAGCCAAACTGGAAGGAATGTACGTAGAATGGCCGTTATTTCACAGCATGGGCTGACAAAGAACATTCAGTGGGTGGCCTTGCAATGCGGCGACATGCTGTCACCAGTAAAGAGCACGAAGAAACAACAACAGTATGTTGTGTACTTTGTGTTGGTAGCACTCCGGAAAACAACGTATTTTGTTAAAGAAAACTCACCGTTTTCCATTTCAATCACATTAACTTGCACATTCACTGATCCGAAAGCAACCACTGTTGTCGTGAAAATCTGGTTGCGATAATACGTAAGTACCGAAATTATACTAGGGGAGGCTTTGCTGTGGAGAATGTGGAAGGGACTGAAAGGCAGAGGAGGAATAACCTCAGTTTTAGCCACTGGCCACTGCAGTGGTTTCTCTCTCAATATATATTGTTTGGAAAAAAAACTTTGTCAAGGGCAGGCCAGAGATCAACAACTATTGTTAACGGTTATACAAATTTCTCTCTGACATTGAAACTGGATCTGAAAGTCCTGGATTTCCAATTTAACCACCACTGCTATTCGAGACAGGATTTTGTCATAATTTGGGTAAAATTACAATGATTTTGGCACCAGTTTTAGCCTTTTGGACTCTGCATATTCTCAGCAAAGGCTGTGACTGTGAGTTACTATGACAATGTAAAAGTAAAGCAGTGCAAGGGTGCATGAATGTCCTGTACATACTGAGTCAAGAGGTAATGAGGTGAAGCAATTCAGTCGTGTATCCATTATAAGGAGTATAAGGCAAGGTTAGACGTACAGAACAGGCACATTATGCTTCATTCCATGTAATTGCAACAGGCAGATAATTAGAACTCCATTACTTACTGCACAGACTGAAGATAAAAAAACATCCTAAGGCCTGCTCTGCTAGAATTTTAGATGAATCTAGAACAGAAGCTGATGTTAAAAATGGATAATTAATAGGGCATATAAAATACTGCACAATAACTTTAGCAATTAATCAGAAGAGGTTAGAAAAGATTGGGAAGAGAGATTGGATAAGTAATTCACAAGGAAACAATAGGGACACGTATGCCTCTAAAACATGCAACAAAGTCTAAAAGATTCAGGATTTTTGCTTGGAAGTGTTTATATAGGTATTTTATACCCCAACCAGACTCCAAAGAATTTTTCCTCAGGTAGATGACAAATGTTGCAGATGTGATGGAGAAGAAAGAGGTAACTGGGACCATATATTTTGGGAGTGTAATAAGTTGTCAGACTTTAAAAATTCCCTAAAGAGCACTCTGTTGGAAATATTAGGTGAGCAAATGGGTACAACTAAGGAAATGATTTTTTTGAGCTGGGATACAGGATCTGAAGTGTCTAGTCATAATAAAGCCTTGTCAAATTTAATTCTGGTGTCCCCCCCCCAAAAAAAAAGAAAAACAATTACTAGAAAATGGACATCAAAGTCTAAACCAACTGTGTTTGAAGTAGTGAATATTGTAACAGAGATAAAAGAACTAGGAGCAAATTATATAGAAAAATGGAAATTGTGGGCAAAATACATTCAGAATAGTGTTTTGGAAGAGGAGTAAGGTTTAAGGGAGGCCAGGAATTGATCGATTTATGTAATGTGGTTTGATGATAATTGTATAAAATAATGTGTGAAGTATAATATTTGTAACTGTGAACATGTTAACATGGTTTGTTTTCTTTTACATAAATGTTTGTTTGCCTGTGTTCTAAATATTAATTCAATAAAAGTGTTATAAAACATGCTAACACTGTCCTTGAGGATGATGCAGGCAGCAGCCATCAGCCTTTCTTAAGAATATGAAAAGCTGCATGTTTTGTATCCTGATGGAACAATCAAAATGGAAGCCATTTTTTAGGAGGTAAGGGAATGCTGAGTAGGCCACTCCAGAGGCCACCAAGGCAGACACTCTATAAATGTAAACTATGATGCATTTAAGACAACCAAATTCATTATACCAAATCCATGGCCTAGATTAATAGTAACCAACAGGTCATTTATAATAGGCTGCATGCTCAATGTAGATGGCTTATGGAGCTGATAAGAAAGATGTGCTGTCCAGACACATGCAAGAACTGGAACATCCACAGAGATAAGTTACTAAAAGGACATGAGGCCTAAACAATCTGGGACACATGGACTGGCTCAAAGTCCTTTCACTATACTTGGTTTCAAACAGACGTGTGTCTAACATACAAGGCATCCTCTGACCCATTGCTAATGGATTTACTGCACATTAGCAAGTCAAATGGCATCAGAAATACTTGGCCCGGGGATCTAAACTTGTTCTGTAACACCAACAGACTGGTTTAGAAGGACAGGTATATCTCACAGAGGATACAGCTGCTGTGGAATAGACTCCCCATCCCATCCGCATAAAACAATGTTCATCCCGTCCATATTCAAGTGCAACTTAACATGAATGGTTAGAAACAGAAAATTAATGCCAGGACTCCCCCCCCCCCCCGTACTACAAATGGACAGAGGCAGCTTCTAAATGCTTTTTCTCTTGCATGGGTCCCCTCACATTATGCTATGATTCCAGTTATTTTCATTACAGGTAATATATAATTATTGTCCATGGGATGGGCAAGACCAATTTACAAGCAAATGGAAAAGGTTATTTCAAGCACAAAAAGGAAAACTGACTAGGCTTAAAATTGTCCGCAAGGGCATCTAGCCCAGTACTTACGTATGAATCCATAAGATGAGCACTGAGGTCAGTCTAGGAAAAGTGTTCACAGACAATACACTGCTAAGACAATTTACTTTCGGTTAGCCCCTTATTCATTCTTTAAAATGGTGGTAATAGGCAAGTTAAATGCTGCCATAATGCACTTTTTCTATGCTTTTCAGACAGTGGAGTAGAACTGGGCAGTCCCAAACTGCAGTCATAGCAAGAGAGAATTTATGCATTGTGTAAACGAGGGGAACCAGTCTTGTTATGGATGCCACTGACAGGTAATGTGTGGTATCAGTGTGAGGGTTGGTTTGGCCACATTCAAAGGCTCCAAATTTATATATGTTTTTCAATTTATTTAGGAATATGTGTAGATGTTTTGTTTGATGTTGTTTCCCTGGGCAAAATTTGCTGGTCATAACATTAGCGATACTTGGACATCAGGTATGTCTGTCTTATTTAATGTGTGTTTAGACCACAGTTTTACACCCATAAATGTAAAAAAAACTCCACTTTTATTACTTTATTATTCACACATCTTTGAGTCCTGGAATGTGTGGTGGATTTTCATTTGTTGTATATCTGTCCTGTAATTGGACTAATTCAGGCGTGCTGTAACGTATGCCTAAAGTCGCTGAGGTATGAGGACCTTGATAAATAACACAGAACAATATGGTTATAACTGCATAAAGTCCTTGTGCAACTTCTGACTATGTCCATGAATCCCATCTTTTAAAAAACAGGAAGTGGTTGAAATAATCTGGTTTAAACAGGGTTAACAGAACTTTCTAAAAACTCACCCATAACTCAGTAAAAACATCTTTTCTCTGTCACTTTCTGTTTCCTGACAGAGTCTGCGCTTCTAAAAGCTGAAGTTGGGGTTGCCCAAGTCTGAAGCAAAAAATAAATAAATAAATAATGTGTGTGTGTGTGTGTGTGTGTGTGTGTATATATATATATATATATATATGTATATATATATATATATATATATATATATATATATATTACAGGTGTGTGTATATGTGTAAAGAGGAGAACATAACAAGGTGTAGTTAATTGTCAAATAAAACTAAACTCCTGACATATAGTAAGGAAAGAGAGGCTTGTGCCGAGTGCTTTAGTGTCTTGGGCATGTTACCAGACAATAATCAAATCTTGGATTGTTTTATTTTGCTTTTAAAATGGATTGTGAATTTACATGATGATACTAGTATATATTTGTCCATGTTTTTATTATATTTAAAAATATGTATAGATAAGTACATAGAATAGATTGGCCCTCCCCTCATCTCAGTTGTTTCTGCAGCTGCTATAGCATAATTTCAAGCCAAATTCACTGCAGGATTGCCTTTTGCAGTTAACTTAGGTGTATATTAACAGCAGTCTAACAGCTTGCTTTACTGTCTTTAAAATTATCAGGAATTGTCTTACCTCCTGTCTTGCTGCAGTTTTACAGATCGTTTTCCTGGTACTTAATCTACTATGGGCCAATTCACTCCATCAAGCACTCGCTATGCTTGGGCTTTGCTCTGCTTCCCTACCCTACCCCCAATTATTTCCTATCCCACTACATGTACAGTTATACCTCACTCCACCTCCTCTACTCATCCTCCTATTCTGTACCTAACTGCACTATCCAGCCATAAACTTTTCTCATTATACTATTCCCACCCACTTCTGATTTAAATTCCTTCTCATATCTCACGCTGCTCCCTCCCAATAAAATCTACATATTCTCCACACTATTATGACTGTTCATTACTTCACCTTACCATGCAGCAAGATTTTACTCTAACCATGCTGTTTCCAACCTGTATCACCTTATTCATCCTCCTCCTCTCATTCCTAACATCCCCACCAGTAGTAATAATAAATAAGCACACCTCAGCTATTACTTCATCTTCACCTATAAACTATCTTCCTGCTAGCTGCTCTGTCTTCAAGCTTATTTCCCATAACTCCATTCTAACTCCATTCCACTGTTGTAACCCCAAACTACTAAAAGATGTCAGTCCCAATGTCAAGGTGATACTTCTACCAATCTCTGCTAAAAATGCTATAATATACCATCTTTCTCCACCATACATCAATGAGGTGACATCTGCTTATACCTCTTAAAGCAGGAAATCTGGACAAAACCATAAATAATGGAGGGACAAAGGCCCAAAAATAGGGACACTTTTTAAACATTGGTCTTGCAAACTTAGAATGTTGATAGAAAAACAGGCTTTGTATTATCATGAATTTTCTGAAGGGTATGAAATCTAAAACTCAAATGTTTGCCATTATTTTTTTACTTCATCCCTCAATGATTTTCCAGAAAATGGCAATTTTATGAGAAACAGACCAAAAATATGAGGTAAAAATTTGGACATTCTGTGAAAATCCATACAGCTGAGAGGTATGTATCCACCCCAATCCAAGGCCCAACCAAAGCCCAAACCAAAGAATACATCCTAGAAGTTTAAAAATAGTCACTCTAAAGCTTAGAAGCATATACAACAAAATCACAGATTATCATGTCCAGATGACTCAACACATCCCGGAGAGCCTAACTTCAAGAGACATATGGCTAAAGCCACTGGTTATATTATTAGGCTTGATAGAATACATAAAAAGCAGGTGGGGCAGCTATAATCTTCCCAAATATGCTTATAGTAACTCCCTATACAGGCACAATCCAAAATTTTGGAAAAGCAGAAATCCTAATCTCCTTCCTAAAACTTAATAGAGCCCATAGCAAGTGCATTGCTGTGCTACACATCCCCCCAGGACAGAACATTCCAATACTTCAAAATATACTGTCCTGGATAGCAGATACAATCACAAATGAAATTATCCTCCTGGGTGATGTAAACATTGCTGAATTTGCGGATAACAACTGCCAGTCAATTAACAGTATGAACCTCTTTGGATTCACTCAGCTTCTTAATGCACCAACAAGATATAGCTAAAATAACTCCTGAATATCCTGGACCAGATTCCGGTTACCAATCCATTTAATTTTACTTCCTTGGGTACCCTCCCTGATACACTAAATGACCACCCACCAACTTATACCCACAGGAGTATTACACAATCAACAAAGGAACATAAGTGCAAAACTAGATGTAATCTCTACAGTTTCTCCAAAGAATCTTACCAATCCATTTAATTTTACTTCCTTGGGTACCCTCCCCTGATACACTAAATGACCACCCACCAGCTTATACCCACAGGAGTATTACACAATCAACAAAGGAACATAAGTGTAAAACTAGATGTAATCTCTACAGTTTCTCCAAAGAATCTTTCATTGAATCTCTGAAATCGGTTAACTGGTCCATCCTAAAAAGACTTCCCTTAAATTATGCAGTTGAATACTTTGATGCAGCATTTCTAAATATTCATAACATGATGCAGCATTTCTAAATATTCATAACATGTTAGCTCCACATAGTACAAAAAGATTTAAAAATAGCCCTACCGTATGACTCAGCAACCAATGAAAACTCCTAAAATTGGCAACTATTCAGACAGCTACAAAATCAAGTCAAGAAACAAGATAACAGAGATAAGAGATGAAAAGTCTTATTATACTCACCTACAAGATAGCCATAAAAGAATTCTTGTCCTCCATATCCTCTCTCTTCAACCTAAGTACAAAAAAAGATCCCAGCCCATACCCAGGCATTCCCCGTCTTCAAACTACGTGTTTCAGTGCATACTTCATAGAATGCATAGCCTACTTAACCTCAAACTCACCTAACACATTCCCTTCCACACAGCTAACCCCTCCACCTTAGATCCCTTCACAAAGTCAAATAAGTGCAACCTCTCTGATACACACACACAAACCTCTACTCACTTTACCTTTCAACCAGTTTCTATAATTTTCTCAAAACTAGGGTTGCCAGTTATACATTTTTTTCTGGACTATCTGGAAATCAAACCGATTGTCTGGTAGTCCAGAAAACACTGTACAAGCTCCAGTATTCTGTTTCAATAAAGAAAATAGACTATTGGAGTTTGTTAAATCAGCTGATTTACTATGTTGTTTTTTACAGAAAAGCATAATAAATCGCCTGAAAGCAACCATCAGGAATGGAAAAAGAGGGCAATGTTTTTCATGTTTCACTGTTGCAGTCATCAGCTGTGGGGTTATCCCTGCTGTGGTAGCCCTCAGCTGGCCTGAATACCAGAGTCAGTGTTTTTCTGTGTCAGCTGCTGTCACCTGTAGACTGACATCAGGTCATCAGTGCTATAAAACAAGACAGCTGACGCCATTACATCAGTCTTTCTTACCATGGAGCCTGTAGCAGAAGTAGTTTGCAAGTGTGCCGGTTGGTCGCTACCAGAGCTTGGATTACAGGTGAAAATGTCTAAAGTTAAGTACCCTGTTGGGGATCTCTTTTTCTTGCACTAACTGATGTCTGAAAAAGTTAGCAATTGTCTCCCCTGTGGAAAGCAGATCCCACACCGAGGCTTTCATTCATACTGCGTCACTTGTTTAGGCCCAGACCACGACGTCGCCCGTTGCCGGTTTTGTGCTCTCTTTAATGAGAGAACCATTCATCGTAGAGCTCTTTTTCTAGATAGGTCTTTTCATCCTCCATCTCCACAAATGGCGTCGGTCAGCCAACAATCCGTAGAGCCTCCAAAACAGTGTAGGGATAAAGATAGAGACAGACCACACAAGGCTAAGCCTTCCAGCGACTCTTCCGCCAAGCAGGTCATCAGTTCTCCGGAATTCAGTGAGGTGCTTTCACAGCCCCTGATGCCCAATGCAGTTGCTGCGCAGGCCTGTATGAGACCCTTTCGGAGTCTGGTATGCCGCAGAAATCTTCTTTGTCTTCAGAGTCTTTGGTTGTCTCTACCTCGGTTGGGTCTGGATCCGCGATGCAGGCACCGTCTTCTGAGGAGGTCTTTTGCACTACTGATTCTAGTCAGAAACTGACATCTTAATGCCGGACTACTGTTTCTCTCAGACCGATGAATACTCTTAGACCTAGAACCCAGGCCACCTCTAGAAAATCTACCGCTAGCCACCATCTTACTCCCACCCCTCCACCTCAGGCCCAGATGCTTAAGATGTAGGAGGATCTCATTTCTCTTATCAGGGGCAGTCAAGCCACAACTTCTAAGAGGAAAAGACACTCTTCTCCTGAACTACTGACAGAGCAAGATTCTGAGGAGTCAGATTATTTGGATTTTGAAGAGGAACAACAAATTCTAACTGCTTATGAGGATTCAGATGCAGAAGAATCCATCCCTTCTGCCTCCTCACCAGAAGACCACTCCTTTGGGGAAACCCTCCACAACCTCAGGGAACATTTCCAATGGGAATCTCAGGATTTCACTCAGTCTAAGAAAAGGCTAAGATAATTTCTAGACCTACCCCAGCACAGACCCCTTGCCATCCCCCTATTTTAGAAGTGGTGGATGATGTTTTCCATGAATGCAGTTTAGCCCCAGACACCCTCCAAAAAAAAAAAAAAAAAAAAAACAGGCTGGTATTACAGAGTACCAGACACTCACAAATACCTGTACAGAATTCCTGCTGCAGACCCGGAGGTCATTACACAGGGACCCAAGGGAGCCAGGGCTAGTTCTGCAAAGAACCCTACTCCTTCGGATAAGGATGCCAAAGCTTTGGACAGATGGAGTAAAAAAATTTGCACCTCTGTAACCTTCGCTATCAGAGCTCTCAACTGTCAGGTCCATACAGCACTATTGGAACTATTAAAGAAAAGATTTCTACCTTTCCTGACTGTGCCAATTCTAAAGAGTTAGTTGATATATTGCACTCTACTTGTCAAGTGGCAAGGCACTCTTTACACTGTAGCTATGACGCTCTAGAAGCCTCTAGCAAGGCAGCAGTGTCCGGATCTGTCAGGAGACATGCATGGTTGAAGGAACAACCTCTTCCGGATCATGTCAAGTTTAAATTGATGCACCTTTGGATAAAGATCGCTTGTTTGGAGAAAAAGCAGAAGAGGTGCTTAGAAAGATGGAAGACAAAGCAAAATCTATGCAAACAGTAAAATATTTCTTTAAGGTTCAACCTCCTAGATTCAGCAGGAATTTTCGCAATAAGCACTGGTCCTTTCCTTCTCCTAGCAGACAGGGGCAAGCTGAGTCCTGCAGGGACTGGACACCCAGGTCCCTACAACAGGGACAACAGAGAACCAAACAGTGGACCAAGTCGACCTCTAAGGCAGGCAGTTCTAAGCCATCCCTCTATGGCAAAAACTCTCAATGACGCCTCTCCCCCCGTCTGCCCTCCTTTCACCCAAAAGCTCACAGGAAGGCTGTCCCTCTGCAAAGAAAATTGGCTGTCTGTAACAAAGGACGAATGGGTCTTAAAGATAATTTTTCAGGGATACAAATTCACTTTCAGCAAAATCCCAGTTCCCAGAGGGTACCCAGACTTACCTCCCAATCAGTTGGCAGAGGCATTAAAACAAGTCCAAACTCTCATAGTCTGGGGGGCAGTAGAACCTGGCCTGCAGATCTAACAGGCAAAGGCTTTTATTCCAGGCTCTTCCTTGTTCCCAGAAAGGAGGGCAGTTGGCACCCTGTCCTGGATCTGTCCATTCTGAACACATCCCTGGTGGTCCCCAAATTCAAAATGCTAACCCTGTAGCAGCTGCTGCCTGTGCTGGTAAAAAATGCCTGGTTAGTGACGCTGGACCTAAAAGATGCATACCTCCATATCCCCATAAGGAAGTCCTGCAGGGCATTTCTGCATTTCAGAGCAGGCTCACAGCACTTTCAGTTGTCTGCTCTTCCCTTTGGCTTATCTGCTACTCCCAGGGTTTTCACCAAATATTTGGTCCTGACCATAGCATTTTGCAGACAGAAAAATATACAGCTTTACCCTTATCTGGATGACTGCCTCATTCAGGCAGAAGGCAGAGTGCAAAGAAAAGCTGCTCCAGTACCTACACTTTGTCAAAACCCTCCTAACTTCCTTGGGGTTCACCATCAATGAGAAGAAATCAAAGCAAACTCTTCTTGGGAGCACTGCTGGACACAGCATCCCAAATAGCCTTCCTATCCCCAGAAAAGCAGAGCTTCCTGCCTCTCTACTTTACCCAGCTGGCGTTCAAATGTCACCTCACAGCAAGGAAGTTCCTACAAGGCTTGTGGTACATGGCGTCTTGCATCCTTCTAATTCTTCTGGCCAGGCTTCACATGAGGAAACTTCAGTGGTATCTAAAGAAACTTTGGTGTCAACACTCACAGCCTCTAGAGATCTCTCTCTCTGATCCCCTGTATAAGGGCCGAGTTTTTCTGGTGGGCAGGGGCCTGTACCAAGAACCAGGGTCTCCTCTTCATCCACCGCCCTACCAGGCAGACTATCACCACCAACACCTCAGAAATTGCTTGGGGCGCCCACCTAGCAGGCAGGTGCACCCAAGGTCTTTGGGGTGCCCAACACCTTCCCTTGTGTATCAACTAGAAGGAGATGATGGCAGTGCAAAAGGCTCTGACATCCTTCCAACCCCATCTCAGGCCAGGAGTTCTCTTTATCAAACCAGACAACACCACAGTAATGTGGTACATCAACAAACAGGGAGGGATACAAGCTTACCCTCTGTGCAGACTAGCCATGAACCTCTGGCTGACTGCCTCCTCCATGGAGTTACACCTCATAGGCTCTCATAGGTTAGTACTAGACTAACTGCCCTTGTGGGCCATTTCAAGCCTAGCCAGTTACCCCATGTGAGAATTAAACCCTGTACCTTGTGTCTGTAAGGTAGACACCTTAACCATTATGCCATCCTCCCACCCCCTAATACCCCAGTACCTACCAGGGATCAACAACACCCTGGCAGACCACTTAAGCAGACACTTACTGGACCCCCACCAATGACAGCTCCACAAAAAGATCTTTTTGAAAGTCACTCAAGTGTGGGGAAATCCAGAGTTGGATCCCTTTGCTTCGCACCTCAACCATCAGCTAAAGAAATTCTGCATCAGGGAGTATCACCCACCTGGCATGGAAGGTGGATGCCTTGACCTTACCCTGGAACTCCCTCTTCGTGTATGCATTTCCCCCTTTGCCTCTTATTCCCAAGGTACTCATCAAGATAAGGGAACAGGGACCCAAGGCCATCCTCATTGATTCCAGATTGACTCAGATAGTATTGATACCCCTTGCTGCACAGCCTGACATCACAACCTTCCAGGCAGCTTCCCCAGATCACAAACCTCTTGACTCAAGCAGGGGGGGAATGCTGCACCTAGATTTTCAGACTCTCAAGCTATCAGCATGGCTGATATTCCCAAGGTAAGGGAAGGGCTCCTGCTAAGCAAGCAGGTCCTAGACATTCACAGATGCCAGAAGGCCCAGCACCAGAAAATCTTGCACAGAGGAAATGAATAAGATTCTGGTCCTGGTGCCAGTTTCTCACAACCTTCTGTCCCTCTTATCATGGACTATCTATTGGAATTACTCAATAGTGGCCTCTCCTTCTCTTCGGTTAAAATTCACGCCTCATCCATTTCAGCTCATTTTAATACAGACCAGCCCCTTTTCTCTCATCCTTTAATTAAACAATTCCTCAGAGGGGCTTCTAATATCAGACATCCCAGAAGGCCTCCCACTCCAAGCCTGGGATCTAAATTGTGTTTTGGAAAAACTAACCTTACCACTCTTCGAACCTAGAACTGAAATTCCTCTCCTGGAAGACTGCTTTTTTGCTAGCTATCACCTCAGCCAGAAGGGTTTCTGAACTTTAGGCTGGAACAACAGGAACCAAGTAGAAAGTAACAAACAACAGGAACAAGTTCCACCAGGATTTATTTAAAAGCACAAAATCTTTCTCTCTGACGTCTCGGCCAAAAGCCTTCAAGGAGAATAAAACACTTGCATGCAGCAGCAGCTTATATACATGGCAAATGAGATAATTACATAATTAATCAATTAGTACAACAATTCAACAAACTAATGTTCTCCAGTTGAGCTCTTCATTCAGCCCAAAAGGAAACATGGTTTTAAATTTTAAAATATATACAGTTTCTTTCTGCACTAATCTAGTTTTGACATCAATATCATTGTACATAGAAACACAAACTTGTTCTAAAATAGTTCCTTTCAAGCCCTCATTACATTTATCATGTGCTTCCAAAAAATGTGCTGCACTAGATTAGTGCAGAAAGAAACTGTATATATTTTAAAATTTAAAACCATGTTTCCTTTTGGGCTGAATAAGAGCTCAACTGGAGAACATCAGTTTGTTGAATTGATGTACTAATTGATTAATTATGTAATTATCTCATTTGCCATGTATATAAGCTGCTGCTGCATGCAAGTGTTTTATTCTCCTTGCAGGCTTTTGGCCGAGACGTCAGAGAGAAAGATTTTGTGCTTTTAAATAAATCCTGGTGGAACTTGTTCCTGTTGTTTGTTACTTTCTACTTGGTTCCTGTTGTTCCAGCTTTATGCCTACTGATCCTCAGTTCCATCTACCTCGGATTTTCAGAGATAATATGGAGGGAAGTCAAATGTCTCTGGACAATTTTTTGGTAAACTCTTCAGCTGCTTCTAATCATATGGACAGAGGTGAGAGACAAGCTGTACAAAGAGTTTCTAATGATGGCTCCAGTATATGGGAAAATGGGAAGAAGATAGACGTTCGAGACCCACTAACCCTTTTTCTGGGGTGGGTAGAAAGATTTCCTAGCAGTCAATGCAGAACACAAATTACTTTTTGATGAACTGGAAAAGCTTATGTGGAAAGAAACTTGATTGCATTATAACATCTGTGGGCTACAAAATATGTGGAGACTGAGACTACACCTAGAGGTTTGAGAGTCTTTAAGGATCCCTCTAGTCTTTTGACTTGAGTGTGGACACAGATATTTCTTTCCACAAAAGGTGGGTACATGCTGCCCACAAGTGTGTGAGTGAATGGCTCCAGATATTGATAGAACGTGACCAGATTAAACATAAGGAACTGTGTTCTAACATAAAGAAACTCTGTACTGATTTAACCAATGTGGTTCCTGTGTCCGTGTTGATGAATTTCTTAAACAAACAAATGGAAAATTAAAAGAATATGAAGTGACTTTGCTTAACAGAAAGAAAGGGAAACTTGTGAGGGATATTCGTGATTATGAATCAACAAAGCGTTCATGTCAAGGACTGAACGCTTCCGCATAAGCAGGTTAGGTTTTGCCCTGATGACGCCGAAATCAAGCCTTCAACTCCTCGGCGGAAGGAGGTTATACCTCTCATGAAGAAGACTGGAATGATGGCGACTTTCCTGCACTTCAACAGCTGAGCAAAGGGACAGATTTTACCATACTTTTCGGAAATTCGTCCTCGTCCTCGATTCCTCCAGCCCAGGGACAGAAACGGACCTGGGAACAGTTTTCCAACCAAGGTGGGCAATGCTTTGGACAGAGGGGGTCAAAACGGGGAAGACGGTAATGTTTGTTCTACACAGCAGAGTAATGGAATGTTAAATGTTATAGACTATGTAGTTAATCTTTCTAACTACAATTTTAGTGACATAGAAATGTCTGTATTAAATAAGGGACTTAAATTTGTCCCTACAGTGGTTACTCGTTTACATGATATCAAAAGTGATGTGTTTGTTTTTTCTAGAAAATTGCATTTAAAATATTTTTTTAGTAAGAATGTTTTCTCTGCCTCAGAAATAGAAAAAGAGAGTTTAGATAGCTCTATGGATAGTTTTTATTCATGTGCTTCAGAAAATGATGATAATAATGCATATTGTATGTTTGATACTTCTAATGTTCCTTCATACAGTACTTTTATGCCTGATTCTCTCAATACTGATGTATGTCAATTTGTTAACTTGGTAAACCATTTACTGAGTTAGAATTCAAGCAATTTATGAGTAATAGGTCTAATATAGTTTATAATATGTCTATTCAAGAATGGAAAGCATTGCTAACTCTGAGTAAGAAACATGATATTGTTTTCAAACCCTCTGACAAAGGCAACAAACTGGTTGTCATGGGTTTTAATGATTATATGGAAATGTGTATGCAACATCTTGGTGACAGCAATACGTATAGAGCTGTGGAAACTGAAGACTTTTTTCAGCTATTCGTGATTATAAGGAGCTAATTAATAAGGGGTTAAGACTTGGCTATTTTTGCCAGTCAGATGTTAAAAAAAAGCTTCAGACAACAGGCTGTAAAATGGCCTTATTTTACTGCCTGCCTAAAATTCATAAGAATCTACATAAACCCCCTGGGAGACCCATAGTCTCTGGGTCTAAGTATTTTCTTCATAATTTAGGTGTATTTTGCATCACTTTTTGTATCCCTATGTTATTAGGTTGCCTTCCTATATAAGTGATGTCTTTGACTTTCTGGCTAAAATAAAAGATGTCAAAGTAAATAGGAATATGGTTTGGGTCAGCATTGATGTAAAAAGTTTGTATACAAGCATTGGACATGAGTATGGATTGGAAGCCCTTCGGTTTTCCTTGGTAACTCTCCTGCTTCAGAATATGTTATGGAAATGGTTTATTTTTGTTTGACACATAATTTTTGAATTTAATAATATTATATATCATCAGTTACAGGGCACGGCTATGGGGGCTTCATTTGCCCCATGTATGCAAATCTTTTTATGGGTTTTTTTGAATCAAATATTATTTATAAGCATAGATTTTTTCAGGAACATGTTATTTATTATTTCAGATATGTTGATGATTTAATATTTTTGGTAGACAGTGACAAAGATACAATTATTGAATTTTTAATGAAATTAATGTTAATAAATTTCATATCAAATTTGATGGCCTTAATATTGGTCACACTATTCCTTTTTTAGATATAGTATTGGATATTTCAGATGGTGAGAATATCATTACTCGTCCTAATAAAAATTTGAAGGACTTGCCAGTATTTACATGCAAATAGTGGCCATCCTTTACATGTTATTGAGGCTCTACCTTATGGTGAAATGCTCGAATTTCCAAGTTATGTAATAGATCTGATGTATTTCATGAAGAAATGTGCCTTTTGGTGCAATCTTTTTCTACTAGAGGCTATGGCACAAATATTTTGGATAAGAGCTTCTTAAGATTGTGTACAGGTGGTAAACCCAGATATATAAAATCTATTCAACAAAGGGGTGTAATACAATACAACATGACAGCTCAGGTTCTACTAAAGAAAACATTTATTTTGTTACTACTTATGGTAGTTTTACAAAACAGTTCCTTGATATTGTCAGCCAATATTGGCTTTATTTTTGTTCACTTAGAAATGTTCAACAATGGCTTGATGTAAATATGAAGTTTTCTTACCGTAAAGGCAAGAATAT